>NW_024609525.1:55000-57500 GCF_018296145.1 Oncorhynchus tshawytscha
TCAGGTATTCTGCCGCTGTGTACTCTCTGTGTAGGGCCAAATAGCATTCTAGTTTGCTCTGTTTTTTTGTTAATTCTTTCCAATGTGTTAAGTAGTTATCTTTTTGTTTTCTCATAATTTGGTTGGGTCTAATTGTGCTGCTGTCCTGGGGCTCTGTAGTGTGTGTTTGTGTTTGTGAACAGAGCCCCAGGACCAGCTTGCTTAGGGACTCTTCTCCAGGTTAATCTCTCTGTAGGTGATGGCTTTGTTATGGAAGGTTTGTGAATCGCTTCCTTTTAGGTGGTTGTAGAATTTAACAGCTCTTTTCTGGATTTTGATAATTAGTGGGTATCGGCCTAATTCTGCTCTGCATGCATTATTTGGTGTTCTACGTTGTACACGGAGGATATTTTTGCAGAATTCTGCGTGCAGAGTCTCAATTTGGTGTTTGTCCCATTTTGTGAAGTCTTGGTTGGTGAGCGGACCCCAGACCTCACAACCATAAAGGGCAATGGGCTCTATGACTGATTCAAGTATTTTTAGCCAGATCCTAATTGGTATGTTGAAATTTATGTTTCTTTTGATGGCATAGAATGCCCTTCTTGCCTTGTCTCTCAGATCGTTCACAGCTTTGTGGAAGTTACCTGTGGTGCTGATGTTTAGGCCAAGGTATGTATAGTTTTTGTGTGCTCTAGGGCAACAGTGTCTAGATGGAATTTGTATTTGTGGTCCTGGTGACTGGACCTTTTTGGAACACCATTATTTTGGTCTTACTGAGATTTACTGTCAGGGCCCAGGTCTGACAGAATCTGTGCATAAGATCTAGGTGCTGCTGTAGGCCCTCCTTGGTTGGTGACAGAAGCACCAGATCATCAGCAAACAGCAGACATTTGACTTCGGATTCTAGCAGGGGAGGCCGGGTGCTGCAGACTTTTCTAGTGCCCTCGCCAATTCGTTGATATATATGTTGAAGAGGGTGGGGCTTAAGCTGCATCCCTGTCTAACCCCACGACCCTGTGTGAAGAAATGTGTGTGTTTTGCCAATTTTAACCGCACACTTGTTGTTTGTGTACATGGATTTTATAATGTCGTATGTTTTACCCCCAACACCACTTTCCATCAGTTTGTATAGCAGACCCTCATGCCAGATTGAGTCGAAGGCTTTTTTGAAATCAACAAAGCATGAGAAGACTTTGCCTTTGTTTTGGTTTGTTTGATTGTCAATTAGGGTGTGCAGGGTGAATACATGGTCTGTTGTACGGTAATTTGGTAAAAAGCCAATTTGACATTTGCTCAGTACATTGTTTTCATTGAGGAAATGTACGAGTCTGCTGTTAATAATAATGCAGAGGATTTTCCCAAGGTTACTGTTGACACATATTCCACGGTAGTTATTGGGGTCAAATTTGTCTCCACTTTTGTGGATTGGGGTGATCAGTCCTTGGTTCCAAATATTGGGGAAGATGCCAGAGCTAAGTATGATGTTAAAGAGTTTTAGTATAGCCAATTGGAATTTGTTGTCTGTATATTTGATCATTTCATTGAGGATACCATCAACACCACAGGCCTTTTTGGGTTGGAGGGTTTTTATTTTGTCCTGTAACTCGTTCAAGGTAATTGGAGAATCCAGTGGGTTCTGGTAGTCTTTAATAGTTGATTCTAAGATCTGTATTTGATCATGTATATGTTTTTGCTCTTTATTCTTTGTTATAGAGCCAAAGAGATTGGAGAAGTGGTTTACCCATACATCTCCATTTTGGATAGATAATTCTTCGTGTTGTTGTTTGTTTAGTGTTTTCCAATTTTCCCAGAAGTGGTTAGAGTCTATGGATTCTTCAATTGCATTGAGCTGATTTCTGACATGCTGTTCCTTCTTTTTCCGTAGTGTATTTCTGTATTGTTTTAGTGATTCACCATAGTGAAGGCGTAGACTCAGGTTTTCCGGGTCTCTATGTTTTTGGTTGGACAGGTTTCTCAATTTCTTTCTTAGATTTTTGCATTCTTCATCAAACCATTTGTCATTATTGTTAATTTTCTTCGGTTTTCTATTTGAGATTTTTAGATTTGATAGGGAAGCTGAGAGGTCAAATATACTGTTAAGATTTTCTACTGCCAAGTTTACACCTTCACTATTACAGTGGAACGTTTTACCCAGGAAATTGTCTAAGAGGGATTGAATTTGTTGTTGCCTAATTGTTTTTGGTAGGTTTCCAAACTGCATTCCTTCCATCTATAGCATTTCTTAATGTTACTCAGTTCCTTTGGCTTTGATGCCTCATGATTGAGTATTGCTCTGTTTAAGTAGACTGTGATTTTGCTGTGGTCTGATAGGGGTGTCAGTGGGCTGACTGTGAACGCTCTGAGAGACTCTGGGTTGAGGTCAGTGATAAAGTAGTCTACAGTACTACTGCCAAGAGATGAGCTATAGGTGTACCTACCATAGGAGTCCCCTCGAAGCCTACCGTTGACTATGTACATACCCAGCGTGCGACAGAGCTGCAGGAGTTGTGACCCGTTTTTG
>NW_024609525.1:62500-72500 GCF_018296145.1 Oncorhynchus tshawytscha
CTCTGTCTCTCTCTCTCTCTCTCCTCAGTCTCTCTCTCTGTCTCTCTCTCTCTCTCTCTCTGTCCCTCTCTCTCTCTCTTGCTCTCTCTCTCTCTCTCTCTCTCTCTCTCTCTCTCGTTCTCTTACATGTCTTCTGTTATTCTCTGAGTGTCAGTCAGTCTTGCTCAGTCTCTCTATTGCCGATCCCTTCCCAACTCTGGCAGCGACAGTTTCCTGTTTCCTGATCTGACAAGGAGACTTGTGAAGGCAGTGACAAGACAGTGATGAGTAGGGCTGGCAGGTGAAAGACATGTCGTATTTCCCTCCAACTACACAGCCCTGTAGAAACCCTTTTCTCCGTTGAGTTTTCTACTTTAATGTTTTTTTTTAAATATTTTTTTGTAAGGTTTTTGTGCTCAAAATCACACCTGTTTTTTTTTTAAACAGAAGTCCTTAACAATGCTTAAACCGCACCAGGAGACCACTTTTAAAGTCTCTCTGAAAAATGGAACAAATTCGTATTTTTCGTTGTATTTACACACTAAAATCTCTCAAGGGGTTGTGGGACGCTAAAACAGAAATACTCATGATAAAGAATTCATGAAACATACAAGTGTTAAACATGGGTTTAAAGATAAACGTCTTGTTAATCCAACCACGGTGTCAGATTTCAAGAAGGCTTTATGGCGAAAGCAGACCAATGCGATTATCTGAGAAGTCTTTTGTATAGGCTTTCAAAATAAAAACACTTCCTGGTTGGATTTTCCTCGGGTTTTCCCTCGGGTTTTCGCCCTCCATATCAGTTCTGTTATACTCACAGACATTATTTTAACAGTTTTGGAAACGTTAGAGTTTTTTTTAGAGTTCTATCCAAATCTACCAATTATATGCATATCCTAGTTTCTGGGCCTGAGTAGCAGGCAGTTTACTCTGGGCATGTTTTTTCATCCAAAATTCAGAATGCTGCCCCCTACCTTAGTGAAGTTACATGCAAGTGCACGGCAGCCAGTAGGACGCTACGTTGTAGTTGACATTTAATGGAGAAGGTTTTTGGATAAGCTTTTCTATCTCTACCAGAAGAAGTATATCATTAGCATTATCATGAGCATTATCATTACAGTTAGCATTATCATTAGCATTCATCATTACGATTAGCATTAGCATTAACACTGGCACTATCATTAGCGTTGCATGAGCATTATCATTACCATTAATCATAACCATTATCATTAGCATTATCGTGGGTGTTATCATTACCGTTAGCATTAGCATTATCACTGGCACTATCATTACCATTATCTACTGTTATCAAACTATTATCTACAATCTACTGCAGAGATAGCCTGCAGAGTTTTGTCCTACTATCCAAATCTGTACCCAAACTATTTGAACTTCTAAAAACTTCTAAAAAATCCACCTCTCTAAAAACAAGTCTCTCACCGTTGGCGCCTGCTATAGACCACCGTCTGCCCCCAGCTGTGCTCTGGACACCATATGTGAACTGATTGCCCCCCATCTATCTTCAGAGCTCGTGCTGCTAGGCGACCTAAACTGGGACATGCTTAGCACCCCAGCCATCCTACAACCTAAGCTTGATGCCCTCAATCTCACACAAATTATCAATGAACCTACCAGGTACCTCCCCAAAGCCTTAAACACAGGCACCCTCATAGATATCATCCTAACCAACTTGCCCTCTAAATACACCTCTGCTGTTATCAACCAGGATCTCAGCGATCACTGCCTCATTGCCTGCATCCGTAATGGGTCAGCGGTCAAACGACCTCCACTCATCACTGTCAAACCTTCCCTGAAACACTTCAGCGAGCAGGCCTTTCTAATCCACCTGGCCGGGGTATCCTGGAAGGATATTGATATTGATCTCATCCCGTCAGTAGAGGATGCCTGGTTATTAAAAAAAAAAGCCTTCCTCACCATCTTAAATAAGCATGCCTCATTCAAGAAATGTAGAACCAGGAACAGATAAAGCCCTTGGTTCTCTCCAGACCTGACTGCCCTTAACCAACACAAAAACATCCTATGGCGTTCTGCATTAGCATCGAACAGCCCCCCGTGATATGCAGCTGTTCAGGGAAGCTAGAAACCATTATACACAGGCAGTTAGAAAAGCCAAGGCTTGCTTTTTCAAGCAGAAATTTGCTTCCTGCACCACAAACTCAAAAAAGTTCTGGGACACTGTAAAGTCCATGGAGAATAAGAGCACCTCCTCCCAGCTGCCCACTGCACTGTAGATTGGAAAGACTGTCACCACCGATAAATCCACTATAATTGAGAATTTCAATACGCATTTTTCTACGGCTGGCCATGCTTTCCACCTGGCTACTCCTACCCCGGTCAACAGCACTGCACCCCCCACAGCAACTCGCCCAAGCCTTCCCCATTTCTCCTTCTCCCAAATCCAGTCAGCTGATGTTCTGAAAGAGCTGCAAAATCTGGACAATCTGGACCCTCTCTTTCTAAAATTATCTGCCGAAATTGTTGCAACCCCTATTACTAGCCTGTTCACCCTCTCTTTCCTTTGTCTGAGATTCCCAAAGATTGGAAAGCAGCTGCGGTCATCCTCCTCTTCAAAGGGGGGGACACTCTTGACCCAAACTGTTACAGACCTATATCTATCCTTCCCTGCCTTTCTAAAGTCTTCGAAAGCCAAGTCAACAAACAGATTACCGACCATTTCGAATCCCACCGCACCTTCTCCGCTATGCAGTCTGGTTCCAGAGCTGGTCATGGGTGCACCTCAGCCACGCTCAAGGTCCTAAACGATATCTTAACTGCCATCGATAAGAAACAATACTGTGCAGCCGTATTCATTGACCTGGCCAAGGCTTTCGACTCTGTCAATCACCACATCCTCATCGGCAGACTCGACAGCCTTGGTTTCTCAAATGATTGCCTCGCCTGGTTCACCAACTACTTCTCTGATAGAGTTCAGTGTGTCAAATCGGAGGGGCCTCTTGTCCGGGCCTCTGGCAGTCTCTATGGGGGTGCCACAGGGTTCAATTCTTGGACCGACTCTCAAACCCTAACCCTGACCCTAACCCTAATCAAATCAAAGCAAATCAAAAGTATTTATATAGCCCTTCGTACATCAGCTGATATCTCAAAGTGCTGTACAGAAACCCAGCCTAAAACCCCAAACAGCAAGCAATGCAGGTGTAGAAGCGCGGTGGCTAGGAAAAACTACCTAGAAAGGCCAAAACCTAGGAAGAAACCTAGAGAGGAACCAGGCTATGAGGGGTGGCCAGTCCTCTTCTGACTGCCTGGTGGAGATTATAACACTCTTCTCTGTATGCATCAATGATGTCACTCTTGCTGCTGGTGATTCTCTGATCCACCTCTACGCAGACGACACCATTCTGTATACTTCTGGCCCTTCTTTGGACACTGTGTTAACAACCCTCCAGGCAAGCTTCAATGCCATACAACTCTCCTTCCGTGGCCAATTGCTCTTAAATACAAGTAAAACTAAATGCATGCTCTTCCACCGATCGCTGCCTGCACCTGCCCGCCTGTCCGACATCACTCCTCTGGACGGCTCTGACTTAGAATATGTGGACAACTACAAATACCTAGGTGTCTGGTTAGACTGTAAACTCTCCTTCCAGACCCATATCAAACATCTCCAATCCAAAATTAAATCGAGAGTTGGCTTCCTATTTCGCAACAAAGCATCCTTCACTCATGCTGCCAAACATACCCTCGTAAAACTGACCATCCTACCACTCCTCGACTTCGGCGATGTCATCTACAAAATAGCCTCCAACACTCTACTCAATAAATTGGATGCAGTCTATCACAGTGCCATCTGTTTTGTCACCAAAGCCCCATATACTACCCACCACTGCGACCTGTACACTCTCGTTGGCTGGCCCTCGCTTCATACTCGTCGCCAAACCCACTGGCTCCAGGTCATCTACAAGACCCTGCTAGGTAAAGTCCCCCCTTATCTCAGCTCACTGGTCACCATAGCAGCACCCACCTGTAGCATGCGCTCCAGCAAGTGTATCTCTCTAGTCACCCCCAAAACCAATTCTTTCTTTGACCGCCTCTCCTTCCAGTTCACTGCTGCCAATGACTGGAACGAACTACAAATATCTCTGAAACTGGAAACACTTATCTCCCTCACTAGCTTTAAGCACCAGCTGTCAGAGCAGCTGTACATAGCCCATCTATAATTTATCCCAAACAACTACCTCTCCCCCTACTGTGTTTATTTATTTCGCTCTTTGCACCCCATTATTTCTATCTCTACCTTACACATTCTTCCACTGCAAATCTACCATTCCAGTGTTTTACTTGCTATATTGTATTTACTTCGCCACCATGGCCTATTTATTGCCTTTACCTCCCTTATCTCACCTCATTTACTCACATCGTATATAGACTTGTTTCTACTGTATTATTGACTGTATGTTTGTTTTACTCCATGTGTAACTCTGTGTTGTTGTTCGTGTCGAACTGCTTTGCTTTATCTTGGTCAGGGTCGCAGTTTTAAATGAGAACTTGTTCTCAACTTGCCAACCTGGTTAAATAAATGTGAAACAAATAAAAAGTATAATTATCATTACAGTTAGCATTATCATTAGAGTTAATATTAGCATTATCATTAGAGTTAATATTAGCATTATCATTAGAGTTAATTTTAGCATTATAGTTAGAGTTAATGTTAGCGATACCGTTAAACTTAATGCCAGCATTATCGTTAGAGTTAATGTTATCATTATCGTTATAGTTAATGTTAGCATTATCATTGGAGTTAATGTTAGCGTTATCATTAGAGTTGATGTTAGCATTATCGTCAGAGTTCATGTTCGCATTATCGTTGCCGTTAATGTTGGCATTATCATTCGAGTTGATGTTGGCATTACCGTTAGAGTTAATGTTGGCAATATCGTTAGAGTTAATGTTAGCATTATCATTATAGTTAATGTTAGCATTATCATTAGAGTTAATGTTAGCATTATCGATAGAGTTAATGTTAGCATTGTCATTGGAGTTAATGTTAGCGTTATCATTAGAGTTGATGTTAGCATTATCGTCAGAGTTAATGTTAGCATTAACATTGCAGTTAATGTTAGCATTATCATTAGAGTTAATGTTAGCATTATCATTATAGTTAATGTTAGCATTAGCATTATCACTAACGGTAGACACAGTGTACGTGCACGACGAGCATTCCTATGCCGTTTCAGAAAGTTGCATAAAAATAAATAATATAATAATTCCTGTGATATCGTCTGTGTGCTCCGCAACGCAGATTTTATAGGACCCTACAACCATCACAACCACCGTTCTCTCTCTCTCTCTCTCTCTCTCTCTCTCTCTCTCTCTCTCTCTCTCTCTCTCTCTCTCTCTCTCTCTCTCTCTCTCTCTCTCTCTCTCTCTCTCTCTCTCACTCTCTCTCTCTCTCTCTCTCTCACACACACACACACACACACACACACACACACACACACACACACACACACACACACACACACACACACACACACACACACAGTAAACACTGCTATTATTTTATATAGTATTGATTCAAACAGTGCGACCAAGACTCTATCCACTCCATATTGGAACATACAGTCATATTTGACAAGGCACAATCTATACTGTACATCGTTTTGTGTACATATCGGTTAAATAACTTTGCATACTACCTTCTAACTACTTGTTGTTTTTAATTTGACTTGTTGTTATTATTGTTTATTGTAATGATTGATTATTGTACTGTAATGTTGAGGTTAGCTAGCATGCAATCATTTAGCTGAACCTTTCATATCTGCTGTAAACTCTACTGTAATGTTGAGGTTAGCTAGCATGCAATCATTTAGCTGAGCCTATTATATCTACTGTAAACTCTACTGTAATGTTGAGGTTAGCTAGCATGCAATCATTTAGCTGAACCTTTCATATCTGCTGTAAACTCTACTGTAATGTTGAGGTTAGCTAGCATGCAATAATTTAGCTGAGCCTATTATATCTACTGTAAACTCTACTGTAATGTTGAGGTTAGCTAGCATGCAAACATTTAGCTGAACCTTTCACATCTACTGTAAACTCTACTGTAATGTTGAGGTTAGCTAGCATGCAATCATTAAGCTGAACCTTTTATATCTACTGTAAACTCTACTGTAATGTTGAGGTTAGCTAGCATGCAAACATTTAGCTGAACCTTTCACATCTACTGTAAACTCTACTGTAATGTTGAGGTTAGCTAGCATGCAATCATTTAGCTGAGCCTATTATATCTACTGTAAACTCTACTATAATTTTGAGAGAGCTACTGTAGTAGACAATCACTTAGCTGAACCTTTTATATCTACTGTAAACTCTACTGTAATGTTGAGAGAGCTACAGTAGTAGACAATCACTTAGCTGAACATTTCATACCTGTTGTAAACTGTGTGTGTGTGTGTGTGTGTGTGTGTGTGTGTGTGTGTGTGTGTGTGTGTGTGTGTGTGTGACCGAGGGTCTACGTAGAGACTAGGGTGTTGTTTGGGACAACAGCTCATCAACAGGGCACTATGTTGTGACAGACAGCACCCGTAGTGTCTATGTAGAGACTAGGGTGTTGTTTGGGACAACATCTCATCTTTGCCAAACGTGTCAGAGGGAATATTCAGTTCTTTCTCTCGTCACCCCCCTACGCCCTAAAAATAGTTTTCACACCGGCAGTAAGACATTCCCTTTGGAGAAACTGGATCCACACAACATGTCTTGTCAAGATGTCTCAAGGTAATATCACACAGGCTGCACTGTCTATTCCAGGAATGGGCCCATCTATTCTGTCTAAATGTGTCCTAGGGCTCGTCACTGTCTATTCCAGGAATGGGCCCATCTATTCTGTCTAAATGTGTCCTAGGGCTCGTCACGGTCTATTCCAGCAATGGGCCCATCTATTCTGTCTAAATGTGTCGTAGGGCTCGTCACTGTCTATTCCAGGAATGGGCCCATCTATTCTGTCTAAATGTGTCCTAGGGCTCGTCACTGTCTATTCCAGGAATGGGCCCATCTATTCTGTCTAAATGTGTCCTAGGGCTCGTCACTGTCTATTCCAGCAATGGGCCCATCTATTCTGTCTAAATGTGTCCTAGGGCACTACACTGTCTATTCCAGGAATGGGCCCATCTATTCTGTCTAAATGTGTCCTAGGGCACTACACTGTCTATTCCAGGAATGGGCCCATCTATTCTGTCTAAATGTGTCCTAGGGCTCGTCACTGTCTATTCCAGGAATGGGCCCATCTATTCTGTCCAAATCAAATGAAATTGTATTATTCACATGCATTGAATACAACAGTGAAACACTTATGAGTCTCTAAGGCCTTCCTCTGACACCGCCTGGTGTAGAGGTCCTGAATGTCAGGAAGCTTTGCCCCAGTGATGTACTGGGCCGTTCACACCACCCTCTATAGGGCCTTCCTCTGACACCGCCTGGTGTAGAGGTCCTGAATGTCAGGAAGCTTTGGCCCAGTGATGTACTGGGCCGTTCACACCACCCTCTATAGGGCCTTCCTCTGACACCGCCTGGTGTAGAGGTCCTGAATGTCAGGAAGCTTTGCCCCAGTGATGTACTGGCCCGTTCACACCACCCTCTATAGGGCCTTCCTCTGACACCGCCTGGTATAGAGGTCCTGGATGGCAGGAAGCTTGGCCCCAGTGATGTGCTGGGCCGTTCCCACTACCCTCTATAGGGCCTTCCTCTGACACCGCCTGGTATAGAGGTCCTGAATGGCAGGAAACTTTGCCCCAGTGATGTGCTGGGCCGTACGCTAGTGCCTTGCGGTCGGATGCTCTCAATGGATGGATGAGAGAAGGGGACTAAGGAGAGATGATTGGATTAGAGAAGGGAAGAAGGGGTAAGGAGAGATGATTGGATTAGAGAAGGGAAGAATGGGGGTAAGGAGAGATGATTGGATGAGAGAAGGGAAGAATGGGGGTAAGGAGAGATGGTTGGATGAGAGAAGGAAGTTTGTTGCGAGGAAAGAGGGAGGTGAACATGATGAAAGTGTTGTTAGGTAGGGCAGAGAAAAGACAGGACGGACAGAGTGGCATAGAATTACCATGAATAATAAATGTGTTGTTCCACAAAAAAATAGTTCCTTTTGCATCCCTTTGATATGTTAAGTAGGAACTCGTACAATAATTTTGCATTTTAAAAGCATGTTATTTTAAATGAAGTGCCCTTTAGACCACATGGAGATTTCAATAAATGCAGCATTTTGTCACACCGTCAAACCTGTGTCACCCGTAGGAGGGTTTTAACACACTTACCCCAGATCTCACCATCACTGGAAAGACCAGCTCATTATGTTGCTTCTACAAAGGCATTTTTTAAGATCATTATTTTTGTAATGTGATTAGTGATTCATTTACGAATGTCCCTCATTTTAAGGGAAATGCTGTTACTTGAACTGAACTCTCATTTGAATATGGTGAAAGTACAATTTATATATATAAATATACACATCATAGTGTAAAAGTAGGTGAACTGGTTCTATTACCAGGTGAACTGGTTCTATTATCAGGTGAGCTGGTTCTATTAGCAGGTGAGCTGGTTCTATTATCAGGTGAGCTGGTTCTATTACCAGGTGAGCTGGTTCTATTATCAGGTGAGCTGGTTCTATTATCAGGTGAGCTGGTTCTATTATCAGGTGAGCTGGTTCTATTATCAGGTGAACTGGTTCTATTACCAGGTGAACTGGTTCTATTATCAGGTGAGCTGGTTCTATTATCAGGTGAAATGGTTCTATTATCAGGTGAAATGGTTCTATTATCAGGTGAACTGGTTCTATTATCAGGTGAGCTGGTTCTATTACCATTTGAACTGGTTCTATTACCAGGTGAACTGGTTCTATTATCAGGTGAACTGGTTCTATTACCATTTGAACTGGTTCTATTACCAGGTGAACTGGTTCTATTACCAGGTGAACTGGTTCTATTATTTTGGGTCATGTTCTGGTGTTTTGTGGTGGAAAACTGAAGGGTGGAGTATTACACATCAACCCTCTTACTCATCGATAGACACTTCCTGTTACTCATCGATAGACACTTCCTGTTACTCATCGATAGACACTACCTGTTACTCATAGATAGACACTACCTGTTACTCATAGATAGATACTTCCTGTTTACTCATAGATAGACACTTCCTGTTCCACATAGATAGACACTTCCTGTTCCACATAGATAGACACTTCCTGTTACTCATAGATAGACACTTCCTGTTACTCATAGATAGACACTACCTGTTACTCATAGATAGATACTTCCTGTTTACTCATAGATAGACACTTCCTGTTACTCATAGATAGACACTTCCTGTTACTCATCGATAGACACTTCCTGTTCCACATAGATAGACACTTCATGTTTACTCATAGATAGACACTTCCTGTTACTCATAGATAGACACTTCCTGTTCCACATAGATAGACACTTCCTGTTCCACATAGATAGACACTTCCTGTTACTCATAGATAGACACTTCCTGTTACTCATAGATAGACACTTCATGTTCCACATAGATAGACACTTCCTGTTCCACATAGATAGACACTTCCTGTTCCACATAGATAGACACTTCCTGTTCTACATAGATAGACACTTCCTGTTTCACATAGATAGACAGTTCCTGTCACTCATAGATAGACACTTCCTGTTCCACATAGATAGACACTTCCTGTTTCACATAGATAGACACTTCCTGTTCCATATAGATAGACACTTCCTATTTCACATAGATAGACACTTCCTGTTCCCCATAACAAGCTTCCATTCCCCCTGTCACATTAGGAGTTTTGGCTGATTTAAGATGAAAAGGTCAACCCTGTTACTATGGAAACATCGTTTTTTTTATACAATTTAATGTTTGCTCTTCATGACAGAATGTTAAATTAGCTGAATGACCCAATTAGAAGACTGGTGTGTGCATTCTGCTAGCCATGCTAATTCCCAAATTCATGGAACGACCCAATTAGAAGACTGGTGTGTGCATTCTGCTA
>NW_024609525.1:77500-87500 GCF_018296145.1 Oncorhynchus tshawytscha
CTGCTACCCCCTCTCATAATTGTATAATCCTGTCACTCTGCTACCCCCTCTCATAATGGTATAATCCTGTCACTCTGTTACCCCCCCTCTCATAATGGTATAATCCTGTCACTCTGCTACCCCGCCTCTCATAATGGTATAATCCTGTTACTCTGCTACCCCCTTCTCATAATGGTATAATCCTGTCACTCTGCTACCCCCTCTCATAATGGTATAATCCATTCCCTGTTCTGCCCTCTCCTATTCCCCCTGTTGTCTGGCTGAGACCTGATCCGTCCATCTCACTCTATCCAAGGGCAGAACAGGGCAGGCTTAGCCATCAACACTGTGTGTGTGTTTCAGCTCTCTGCAGCTATGGGCCAAGTCATTGGTCCCTCAGTCGATCCCTCGGTCCCTCAGTCGTTCCCTCGATCCCTCAGTCGTTCCCTCGATCCCTCAGTCATTCCCTCGGTCCCCCAGTCGTTCCCTCGGTCCCTCAGTCGTTACCTCGGTCCTCAGTCGTTACCTCGGTCCCGCAGTCGTTCCCTCGGTCCCTCAGTCGTTCCCTCGGGTCCCTCAGTCGTTCCTCGGTCGCTCAGTCGTTCCCTCGGTCCCTCAGTCGTTACCTCGGTCCCTCAGTCGTTCCCTCGGTCCCTCAGTCGTTACCTCGGTCCTCAGTCGTTACCTCGGTCCCTCAGTCGTTACCTCGGTCCCTCAGTCGTTCCTCGGTCCCTCAGTCGTTACCTCGGTCCCTCAGTCGTTACCTCGGTCCCTCAGTCGTTACCTCGGTCCCTCAGTCGTTCCCTCGGTCCCTCAGTCATTCCTCGGTCGCTCAGTCGTTCCTCGGTCCCTCAGTCGTTCCTTCGGTCCCTCAGTCGTTCCCTCGATCCCTCAGTCGTTCCTCGGTCCCTCAGTCGTTCCCTCGGTCCCTCAGTCGTTCCTCGGTCCTCAGTCGTTCCCTCGGTCCCTCAGTCGTTCCCTTGGTCCGTCAGTCGTTCCGTCGGTCCCTCAGTCGTTCCTCGGTCGCTCAGTCGTTCCCTCGGTCCCTCAGTCGTTCCTCGGTCCCTCAGTCTTTCCTCGGTTCCTCAGTCGTTCCCTCGGTCCCTCGGTCCTCAGTCGTTCCCTCGGTCCCTCAGTCGTTCCCCCGGTCCCTCAGTCGTTCCCTCGGTCCCTCAGTCGTTCACCCGGTCCCTCAGTCGTTCCCCGGTCCCTCAGTCGTTCCCTCGGTCCTCAGTTGTTCCCTCGGTCCCTCAGTCGTTCCCCCGGTCCCTCAGTCGTTCCCCGGTCCCTCAGTCGTTCCCTCGGTCCCTCAGTCGTTCCCCGGTCCCTCAGTCGTTCCCCGGTCCCTCAGTCGTTCCCCCGGTCCCTCAGTCGTTCCCTCGGTCCCTCAGTCTTTCCCTCGGTCCCTCAGTCGTTCCCTCGGTCCCTCGGTCCCTCAGTCGTTCCCCCGGTCCCTCGATCATTACCTCGGTCCCTCAGTCGTTCCTTCGGTCCCTCAGTCGTTCCCTCGGTCCCTCAGTCGTTCCCCGGTCCCTCAGTCGTTCCCCGGTCCCTCAGTCGTTCCCCGGTCCCTCAGTCTTTCCCTCGGTCCCTCAGTCGTTCCCTCGGTCCCTCGGTCCCTCAGTCGTTCCCCCGGTCCCTCGATCATTACCTCGGTCCCTCAGTCGTTCCTTCGGTCCCTCAGTCGTTCCCCCGGTCCCTCAGTCGTTCCCTCGGTCCCTCAGTCGTTCCTCGGTCCCTCAGTCGTTCCTTCGGTCCCTCAGTCGTTCCCCCAGTCCCTCAGTCGTTCCCTCGGTCCCTCAGTCGTTCCCCAGGTCCCTCAGTCGTTCCCCGGTCCCTCAGTCGTTCCCCGGTCCCTCAGTCGTTCCTCGGTCCCTCAGTCTTTCCCTCGGTCCCTCAGTCGTTCCCTCGGTCCCTCGGTCCCTCAGTCGTTCCCCGGTCCCTCGATCATTACCTCGGTCCTCAGTCGTTCCTTCGGTCCCTCAGTCGTTTCCTCGGTCCCTCAGTCGTTCCCCCGGTCCCTCAGTCGTTCCCCGGTCCCTCAGTCGTTCCCCGGTCCCTCAGTCTTTCCCTCGGTCCCTAAGTCGTTCCCTCGGTTCCTCGGTCCCTCAGTCGTTCCCCCGGTCCCTCGATCATTACCTCGGTCCCTCAGTCGTTCCTTCGGTCCCTCAGTCGTTCCCCGGTCCTCAGTCGTTCCCTCGGTCCCTCAGTCGTTCCCCGGTCCCTCAGTCGTTCCTCGGTCCCTCAGTCTTTCCTCGGTCCATCAGTCGTTCCCTCGGTCGTTCCTCGGTCCCTCAGTCGTTCCTTCGGTCCCTCAGTCGTTCCCCGGTCCCTCAGTCGTTCCCCGGTCCCTCAGTCGTTCCCCCGGTCCCTCAGTCGTTCCCCCGGTCCCTCAGTCGTTCCCCGGTCCCTCAGTCGTTCCTCGGTCCCTCAGCCGTTCCCCGGTCCCTCAGTCGTTCCCTCGGTCCCTCAGCCTTGTGAATTGATGGGGGATAAACAGTAGAGTCATGGTTTTGGAGAGCTGAAGTTGCACCTCCTCTTTTAGCTTTGACTAAAGCGGTGTACTAATAGCATGTATACTTTACAGAACAAAATGTGTTGTACAATGTGTCTAAACGAGTCATCAACCCTTTTATGGAGTGTCCAATAACAGGAAGTGGAAATAGGCAGGAGCAGTGGCGTAACCAACCACAACACCTATCATCTCGCGTAACGTTAAAACCTTTACTGAGGTCGCTCTTCCTCAGTCACCCTGGTGCTATTTTGGTGTTCATTGTCAGCATCAAGCCTAGTGGTTAGACGGTTGGACTAGTAACTGAAAGGTTGCAAGATCGAATCAAATCCTATAAAATTTATTTATATAGCCCTTCGTACATCAGCTGATATCTCAAAGTGCTGTACAGAAACCCAGCCTAAAACCCCAAACAGCAAGCAATGCAGGTGTAGAAGCACAGTGGCTAGGAAAAACTCCCTAGAAAGGCCAAAACCTAGGAAGAAACCTAGAGAGGAACCAGGCTATGAGGGGTGGCCAGTCCTCTTCTGGCTGTACCAGGTAGAGAGGAACCAGGCTATGAGGGGTGGGCCAGTCCTCTTCTGGCTGTGCCAGGTAGAGAGGAACCAGGCTATGAGGGGTGGGCCAGTCCTCTTCTGGCTGTGCCGGGTGGAGAGGAACCAGGCTATGAGGGGTG
This sequence comes from Oncorhynchus tshawytscha, assembly GCF_018296145.1. Taxonomy (NCBI): domain Eukaryota; kingdom Metazoa; phylum Chordata; class Actinopteri; order Salmoniformes; family Salmonidae; genus Oncorhynchus; species Oncorhynchus tshawytscha. The sequence goes on from NW_024609525.1 coordinate 80,668, forward strand.
GCCAGTCCTGTTCTGGCTGTGCCGGGTGGAGAGGAGCCAGGCTATGAGGGGTGGCCAGTCCTCTTCTGGCTGTACCAGGTAGAGAGGAACCAGGCTATGGGGTGGGCCAGTCCTCTTCTGGCTGTGCCGGGTGGAGATTATAACAGAACATGGCCAAGATGTTCAAATGTTCATAAATGACCAGCATGGTCAAATAATAATAATCACAGTAGTTGTAGAGGGTGCAGCAAGTCAGCACCTCAGGAGTAAATGTCAGTTGGCTTTTCATAGCCGATCATTGAGATGATCTCTATCATTCCTGCTTTCTCTAGAGAGTTGAAAACAGCAGGTCTGGGACAGGTAGCACGTCCGGTGAACAGGTCAGGATTCTATAGCTGCAGGAAGAACAGTTGAAACTGGAGCAGCAGCACGGCCAGGTGGACTGGGGACAGCAAGGAGCCCTCATGCCAGGTAGTCCTGAGGCATGGTCCTAGGGCTCAGGTCCTCCGAGAGAGAGAAAGAGAGAATTAGAGAGAGCATACTTAAATTCGCACAGGACACCGGATAAAACAGGAGAAGTACTCCAGATATAACAAACTGACCCTAGCCCCCCGACACATAATCTACTGCAGTATAAAAACTGGAGGCTGAGACAGGAGGGGTCAGGAGACACTGTGGCCCCATCCGATGACACCCCCGGACAGGGCCAAACAGGAAGGATATAACCCCACCCACTTTGCCAAAGCACAGCCCCCACACCACTAGAGGGATATCTTCAACCACCAACTTACCATCCTGAGACAAGGCCGAGTATAGCCCACAAAGATCTCCGCCACGGCACAACCCAAGGGGGGGGTGCCAACCCAGACAGAAAGATCACGTCAGTGACTCAACCCACTCAAGTGGTGCACCCCTCCTAGGGATGGCATGGAAGAGCACCAGTAAGCCAGGGACTCAGCCCCTGTAATAGGGTTAAAGGCAGAGAATCCCAGTGGAAAGAGGGGAACCGGCCAGGCAGAGACAGCAAGGGCGGTTCGTTGCTCCAGTGCCTTTCCATTCACCTTCACACTCCTGGGCCAGACTACACTCAATCATACGACCCACTGAAGAGATGAGTCTTCAGTAAAGACTTAAAGGTTGAGACCGAGTTTGCGTCTCTCACATGGGTAGGAAGACCATTCCATAAAAAATGTGCTCTATAGGAGAAAGCCCTGCCTCCAGCTGTCCCTGAGCTGAATCCCTGAGCTGACAAGGTACAAATCTGTCGTTCTGCCCTGAACAAGGCAGATAACCCACTGTTCCTAGGCCCTCATTGAAAATAAGAATTTGTTCTTAACTGACTTGCCTAGTTAAATAAAGGTAATGAACCTACTGTCCTATTGTTAAATAAAGGTAATGAACCTACTGTCCTATTGTTAAATAAAGGTAATGAACCTACTGTCCTATAGTTAAATACAGGTAATGAACCTACTGTCCTATTGTTAAATAAAGGTAATGAACCTACTGTCCTATAGTTAAATAAAGGTAATGAACCTACTGTCCTATTGTTAAATAAAGGTAATGAACCTACTGTCCTATAGTTAAATAAAGGTATTAAACCTACTGTCCTATAGTTAAATACAGGTAATGAACCTACTGTCCTATTGTTAAATAAAGGTAATGAACCTACTGTCCTATAGTTAAATAAAGGTAATACACCTACTGTCCTATTGTTAAATAAAGGTATTAAACCTACTGTCCTATAGTTAAATACAGGTAATGAACCTACTGTCCTATTGTTAAATAAAGGTAATGAACCTACTGTCCTATAGTTAAATAAAGGTAATACACCTACTGTCCTATAGTTAAATAAAGGTAATGAACCTACTGTCCTATAGTTAAATAAAGGTAATGAACCTACTGTCCTATTGTTAAATAAAGGTAATGAACCTACTGTCCTATAGTTAAATAAAGGTATTAAACCTACTGTCCTATAGTTAAATACAGGTAATGAACCTACTGTCCTATTGTTAAATAAAGGTAATGAACCTACTGTCCTATAGTTAAATAAAGGTAATACACCTACTGTCCTATTGTTAAATAAAGGTAATGAACCTACTGTCCTATTGTTAAATAAAGGTAATAAACCTACTGTCCTATTGTTAAATAAAGGTAATAAACCTACTGTCCTATAGTTAAATAAAGGTAATAAACCTACTGTCCTATTGTTAAATAAAGGTAATGAACCTACTGTCCTATTGTTAAATAAAGGTAATAAACCTACTGTCCTATAGTTAAATAAAGGTAATAAACCTACTGTCCTATAGTTAAATAAAGGTAATAAACCTACTGTCCTATAGTTAAATAAAGGTAATAAACCTACTGTCCTATTGTTAAATAAAGGTAATAAACCTACTGTCCTATTGTTAAATAAAGGTAATAAACCTACTGTCCTATAGTTAAATAAAGGTAATAAACCTACTGTCCTATAGTTAAATAAAGGTAATAAACCTACTGTCCTATTGTTAAATAAAGGTAATAAACCTACTGTCCTATTGTTAAATAAAGGTAATGAACCTACTGTCCTATAGTTAAATACAGGTAATGAACCTACTGTCCTATTGTTAAATAAAGGTAATGAACCTACTGTCCTATAGTTAAATAAAGGTAATGAACCTACTGTCCTATTGTTAAATAAAGGTAATGAACCTACTGTCCTATAGTTAAATAAAGGTATTAAACCTACTGTCCTATAGTTAAATACAGGTAATGAACCTACTGTCCTATTGTTAAATAAAGGTAATGAACCTACTGTCCTATAGTTAAATAAAGGTAATACACCTACTGTCCTATTGTTAAATAAAGGTATTAAACCTACTGTCCTATAGTTAAATACAGGTAATGAACCTACTGTCCTATTGTTAAATAAAGGTAATGAACCTACTGTCCTATAGTTAAATAAAGGTAATACACCTACTGTCCTATAGTTAAATAAAGGTAATGAACCTACTGTCCTATAGTTAAATAAAGGTAATGAACCTACTGTCCTATTGTTAAATAAAGGTAATGAACCTACTGTCCTATAGTTAAATAAAGGTATTAAACCTACTGTCCTATAGTTAAATACAGGTAATGAACCTACTGTCCTATTGTTAAATAAAGGTAATGAACCTACTGTCCTATAGTTAAATAAAGGTAATACACCTACTGTCCTATTGTTAAATAAAGGTAATGAACCTACTGTCCTATTGTTAAATAAAGGTAATAAACCTACTGTCCTATAGTTAAATAAAGGTAATAAACCTACTGTCCTATAGTTAAATAAAGGTAATAAACCTACTGTCCTATTGTTAAATAAAGGTAATGAACCTACTGTCCTATAGTTAAATAAAGGTAATGAACCTACTGTCCTATTGTTAAATAAAGGTAATGAACCTACTGTCCTATTGTTAAATAAAGGTAATAAACCTACTGTCCTATAGTTAAATAAAGGTAATACACCTACTGTCCTATTGTTAAATAAAGGTAATGAACCTACTGTCCTATTGTTAAATAAAGGTAATAAACCTACTGTCCTATTGTTAAATAAAGGTAATAAACCTACTGTCCTATAGTTAAATAAAGGTAATAAACCTACTGTCCTATAGTTAAATAAAGGTAATAAACCTACTGTCCTATAGTTAAATAAAGATAATGAACCTACTGTCCTATAGTTAAATAAAGGTAATGAACCTACTGTCCTATTGTTAAATAAAGGTAATGAACCTACTGTCCTATAGTTAAATAAAGGTAATGAACCTACTGTCCTATAGTTAAATAAAGGTAATAAACCTACTGTCCTATAGTTAAATAAAGGTAATAAACCTACTGTCCTATTGTTAAATAAAGGTAATAAACCTACTGTCCTATTGTTAAATAAAGGTAATGAACCTACTGTCCTATAGTTAAATAAAGGTAATGAACCTACTGTCCTATTGTTAAATAAAGGTAATGAACCTACTGTCCTATTGTTAAATAAAGGTAATAAACCTACTGTCCTATTGTTAAATAAAGGTAATGAACCTACTGTCCTATTGTTAAATAAAGGTAATAAACCTACTGTCCTATAGTTAAATAAAGGTCAAATAAAAACAAAAAAAATATCCATATATGTAGAGAACCAGGACTGTTCATTGTATCTGTTACCATACATCTTGTAGTTTTGAAAACCCGACCCGAGGCGACACGGTGGCTGGTTTTGATAATATTCCGGGGACTCAAGTCAAATCTAGTCAACAAATCTCCCAACTCATCATGAGGTGGACATGGCAGAAGGTCACGAATACAAAAACCAAAGTTTGCTAAATGAATGCATTGGTTTTTATTAGGATGAGACTCAGATGAGATGCAGACAGTTCGAAATAACAAACGTTTATTTACAAAACGGATGGCAGGTACATGACAGGTCAAGAGCAGGCAGAGGTCAGTAATCCAGGGCAGTGTCAAGAGGTACAGGACGGCAGGCAGGCTCAAGACAAGCAGGGGTCAGTAATCCAGGGCAGTGTCAAGAGGTACAGGACGGCAGGCAGGGTCCTGGTCATGGCAGGCAGAATGCTCAAAAACCGTGAGAACTAGAAAACAGGAACTAACTCGAAACAGGAGTATGAGAAAAACCCCGCTGGTAGACTTGACAAGACGAACTGGTAACAGACAAACAGAGAACACAGGTGTAAATACCCAGGGGATAATGGGGAAAATGGAGGACACCTGGAGGGGGGGTGGAGACAAGAACAAAGACAGGCGAAACAGAACAGGGTTGGACAGGTTTGAAGAAAGATACCGCCTGTATGATGCATAATAAGTTGCAAAACACACCATCATGTGATGCTAAATGAATCACAATGGCGGTATTTCTGTATTTTGAAAGCTATGTATATATATATATATATATATATATATATATATATATATATATATGTAGAGAACTTTATTGCTGACATTAAAAACGTTGTGTGATTACATCAACAATGGACTAATGAAACAAATAGCAAAATACAACCTCGTGATCTTAAAAATAACCCTTGTTGATCTTAAAAATAACCCTTGTTGATCTTAAAAATACCCTCGTGATCTTAAAAATAACCCTCGTGATCTTAAAAATAACCCTTGTTGATCTTAAAAATAACCCTCGTGATCTTAAAAATAACCCGTGTTGATTTTAAAAATAACCCTTGTTGATCTAAAAAAATAACCCGTGTTGATCTTAAAAATAACCCTTGTTGATCTTAAAAATAACCCTTGTTGATCTTAAAAATAACCCTTGCTGATCTTAAAAATAACCCTTGTTGATCTTAAAAATAACCCTTGTTGATCTTAAAAATAACCCTTGTTGATCTTAAAAATAACCCTCGTGATCTTAAAAATAACCCTTGTTGATCTTAAAAATAACCCGTGTGGATCTTAAAAATAATCCTTGTGATCTTAAAAATAACCCTCGTTGATCTTAAAAATAACCCTCGTGATCTCCATCTTGGTAGCAACCATTTTGTATTTTATTAAAGTGAAAACAAAGGTATTGGGGTCAGGTTTTACAAACATGTTGTTGTGTTGTTCAGCAGCTCTGCATCAGTTAGTGTGTTAGGTTCTACAGTGTTAAACAACATCCCTGGTATCAAGCCTTAGTCTAATCTTGTCACGCCCTGGTCTAAAGTAGTGCACTACATAGGGAATAGGGTTCTATAGGGTCCTGGTCTAAAGTAGTGTACTACATAGGGAGTAGGGTTCTATAGGGCTCTGGTCTAAAGTACTGCACTATATAGGGAATAGGGTTCTATAGGGCTCTGGTCTAAAGTAGTGCACTATGTAGGGAATAGGGTGCCTTAGGGCTCTGGTCTAAAGTAGTGCACTATATAGGGAATAGGGTGCCATAGGGCTCTGGTCTAAAGTAGTGCACTATGTAGGGAATAGGGTTCTATAGGGCTCTGGTCTAAAGTAGTGCACTATATATAGGGAATAGGGCTCTATAGGGCTCTGGTCTAAAGTAGTGCACTATATAGGGAATAGGGTTCTATAGGGCTCTGGTCTAAAGTAGTGCACTATATATAGGGAATAGGGTTCTATAGGGCTCTGGTCTAAAGTAGTGCACTATATAGGGAATAGGGTTCTATAGGGCTCTGGTCTAAAGTAGTGCACTATATAGGGAATAGGGTTCTATAGGGTCCTGGTCTAAAGTAGTGCACTATATAGGGAATAGGGTTCTATAGGGCTCTGGTCTAAAGTAGTGCACTATGTAGGGAATAGGGTTCTATAGGGCTCTGGTCTAAAGTAGTACACTATATAGGGAATAGGGTTCTATAGGGTCTGGTCTAAAATAGTGCACTATATAGGGAATAGGGTTCTTGTCACGCCCTGGTCTAAAGTATTTTGTGTTTTTCTTCATGTATTGGGTCAGGCCAGGGTGTCGCATGGGGTTTTTGTATTGTGGTGTGTTTTGTCTTGGGGTTTTGGTGTGTATGTATTGGGATTGTAGCTAGTGGGGTTATCTAGCCAAGTCTATGGCTGTCTGGAGTGGTTCTCAATCAGAGGCAGGTGTTTATCGTTGTCTCTGATTGGGAACCATATTTAGGCAGCCATATTCTTTGAGTTTGTCGTGGGTGATTGTCCTTAGTGTCGTTGTTCCTAGCTCTTTATTTATTTACACCAGTATAGGCTGTTTCGGTTTTCGTTACGTTCTTTGTTTTGTAGTGTTTGTTATTGATTCGTGTTTTACGTTCGTTCATTAAACATGGATCGCAATCTACACGCTGCAGTTTGGTCCGACTCTCCTTCACACCTAGAAAACCGTAACACATCTCAACTTTATAGGTTCTACGGTATTAAACAACATACCTGGTATC
>NW_024609525.1:105000-125000 GCF_018296145.1 Oncorhynchus tshawytscha
GAGGGCAGAAATATCTTCTCGAACTTTGTGAACTTTCATGCGCTTTAACAACAAACTAGTATGTCATGTGAAAATACGAATGAAAAAGGTTTAATAACGAGCCTAGTTTGTTTAGCCTCGGGAAAAAGTGAGCAACCTTCCCACTAGCTCTGATTGGCTGAGATAATGAGTGGGCTGGACATGCCATGAGAACCAAAGTAGTGCACTATCTAGTGAGTAAGGGTCTATTGGGATGCAGCCGCTTTCTAACTGCCAGGGTGAAGTGTGGACATTTAGAGACCCCCTGACAAAGTAGAGGTCAGATGTCCCAGACAGAGTGAAGTGGAGGTCAAATGTCACAGCCAGGGTGAAGTAGAGGTCAAATGTCACAGCCAGGTGAAGTAGAGGTCAAATGTCACAGCCAGGGTGAAGTGTGGGCATTTAGATACCCCCTGACAAAGTAGAGGTCAAATGTCACAGCCAGGGTGAAGTAGAGGTCAAATGTCACAGCCAGGGTGAAGTAGAGGTCAAATGTCACAGCTAGGGTGAAGTGTGGACATTTAGATATCCCCTGACAAAGTAGAGGTCAAATGTCACAGCCAGCAGTTCACTATGTAGTTGACAGAATGTGATGTGGGACACAGCCACAGTGCTCTCTAATGACCTGTGTTCTCTAATGACCGGTGTTCTCTCATGACCTGTGCCCTCTAATGACCTGTGTTCTCTCGTGACCTGTGCCCTCTAATGACCTGTGTTCTCTAATGACCGGTGTTCTTTCGTGACCTGTGCCCTCTAATGACCTGTGCCCTCTAATGACCTGTGCCCTCTAATGACCTGTGCCCTCTAATGACCTGTGCCCTCTAATGACCTGTGTTCTCTAATGACCTATGTTCTCTCGTGACCTGTGTTCTCTCGTGACCTGTGTTCTCTCGTGACCTGTGTTCTCTAATGACAGGACAGGACAGTCAACAATGACAGGACAGGAAACGCAAACCATTTTCTTACAATTATTTTTTTACCTTTATTTAACCAAGTAGGCTAGTTGAGAACAAGTTCTCATTTGCAATTACGACCTGGCCAAGATAAAGCAAAGCAGTTCGACACAAACAACAACACAGAGTTACACATGGAATAAACAAACATACAGTCAATAACACAGTAAACACATCTGTGTACAGTGTGTGCAAATGTAAAAGAGTAGGGAGGTAGGCAATAAATAGGCCATAGAGGCTAAATAATTACAATTTAGGAATTAACACTGGAGTGATAGATGTGCAGATGATGATGTGCAAGTAGAGATACTGGGGTGCAAAAGAGCAAGAGGCTAAGAAATACTATGGGGATGAGGAAGTTGGTTGGGCTATTTACAGATTGGCTGTGTACAGGTGCAATGATCGGTAAGCTGCTCTGTCAGCTGACGCTTAAAGTTAAAATTAGTGAGGGAGATTTAAGTCTCCAGCTTCATTGATTTTTGCAGTTCGTTACATTCATTGGCAGCAGAGAACTGGAAGGAAAGGCGGCCAAAGGAGGTGTTGGCTTTGGGATGACCAGTGAAATATACCTGCTGGAGCGCGTGCTATGGGTGGGTGTTGTTATCGTGACCAGTGAGCTGAGATAAGGCGGGAATTTACCTAGCAAAGCCTTATAGATGACCTGGAGCCAGTGGGTTTGGCGACGAATATGCAGCGAGGGCCAGCCAATGAGAGCATACAGGTCGCAGTGGTGGGTAGTATATGGGGCTTTGGTGACAAAACGGATGGCACTGTGATAGACTACATCCAATTTGCTGAGTAGAGTGTTGGAGGCTATTTTGTAAATGACATCGCTGAAGTCGAGGATTGGTAGGATAGTCAGTTTTACTAGGGTAAATGACTGGACAGGAAACTCAACAATGACAGACAACATGATAACAACACCACATATTAAGAAACATGAATCAATCAATCAATCAAATGTATTTATAAAGCCCTTCGTACATCAGCTGATGACTCAAAGTGCTGTACAGAAACCCAGCCTAAAACCCCAAACAGCAAGCAATGCAGGTGTAGAAGCACGGTGGCTAGGAAAAACTCCCTAGAAAGGCCAGAACCTAGGAGGAAACCTAGAGAGGAACCAGGCTATGAGGGGTGGCCAGTCCTCTTCTGGCTGTACTGGGAACCAGAGAGGAACCAGGCTATGAGGGGTTGCCAGTCCTCTTCTGGCTGTGCCGGGTAGAGAGGAACCAGGATATGAGGGGTGGCCAGTCTTCTTCTGGCTGTACCAGGTGGAGAGGAACCAGGCTATGAGGGGTGGCCAGTCTTCTTCTGGCTGTACCAGGTAGAGAGGAACCAGGCTATGAGGGGTGGCCAGTCCTCTTCTGGCTGTGCCGGGTAGAGATTATAACAGAGCATAGCCAAGATGTGAAGGTACATGAAGCTTATTATCCATAAAAGAGTAGGGTATAATGCTGCAATTAGTTGGTTGTAATTTTGGGTAGAGCAGACATATACATTTGTCTTAGCTACAGTATCTCCACCAATCCAATTCATGATATCAATTACAAAGATTATACCATTTAAAAAAATAAATATATTATATATATTTTAATCAATTAGTATATTTGAGTTTAACCATAATATTGGTTGTAATTTTAATTGGTCTATTCTGGTGGGATAAAACTGGAATTACAACCAACTTTCTATGGGTTGTTTTAAAAATAGATTTAAGTTTATCTTTTGTAGGACTGAAACCTTAAGTGAGAGGTCTAATGATTTAATATTTACTCATATTTACTCATATTGAACAGCAGGTGGGGTTGTATGGTATTGAACAACAGGTGGGGTTGTATGGTAATGAACAACAGGTGGGGTTGTATGGTAATGAACAACAGGTGGGGTTGTATGGTAATGAACAGCAGGTGGGGTTGTATGGTATTGAACAGCAGGTGGGGTTGTATGGTATTGAACAACAGGTGGGGTTGTATGGTATTGAACAGCAGGTGGGGTTGTATGGTATTGAACAGCAGGTGGGGTTGTATGGTATTGAACAGCAGGTGGGGTTGTATGGTATTGAACAACAGGTGGGGTTGTATGGTATTGAACAGCAGGTGGGGTTGTATGGTAGTGAACAACAGGTGGGGTTGTATGGTATTGAACAACAGGTGGGGTATTGAACAGCAGGTGGGGTTGTGTGGTAGTGAACAACAGGTGGGGTTGTATGGTATTGAACAGCAGGTGGGGTTGTATGGTATTGAACAGCAGGTGGGGTTGTATGGTATTGAACAACAGGTGGGGTTGTAAGGTATTGAACAGCAGGTGGGGTTGTATGGTATTGAACAGCAGGTGGGGTATTGAACAGCAGGTGGGGTTGTATGGTATTGAACAACAGGTGGGGTTGTATGGTAATGAACAACAGGTGGGGTTGTATGGTATTGAAAGGCAGGTGGGGTATTGAACAGCAGGTGGGGTTGTATGGTATTGAACAGCAGGTGGGGTTGTATGGTATTGAACACAGGTGGGGTATTGAACAGCAGGTGGGGTTGTATGGTATTGAACAGCAGGTGGGGTTGTATGGTATTGAACAACAGGTGGGGTTGTATGGTATTGAACAGCAGGTGGGGTTGTATGGTATTGAACAGCAGGTGGGGTATTGAACAGCAGGTGGGGTTGTATGGTATTGAACAGCAGGTGGGGTTGTATGGTATTGAACAGCAGGTGGGGTATTGAACAGCAGGTGGGGTTGTATGGTATTGAACAGCAGGTGGGGTTGTATGGTATTGAACAGCAGGTGGGGTTGTATGGTATTGAACAGCAGGTGGGGTATTGAACAGCAGGTGGGGTATTGTATGGTATTGAACAGCAGGTGGGGTTGTATGGTATTGAACAGCAGGTGGGGTTGTATGGTATTGAACAACAGGTGGGGTTGTATGGTATTGAACAGCAGGTGGGGTTGTATGGTATTGAACAGCAGGTGGGGTATTGAACAGCAGGTGGGGTTGTATGGTATTGAACAGCAGGTGGGGTATTGAACTGCAGGTGGGGTTGTATGGTATTGAACAGCAGGTGGGGTTGTATTGTATTGAACAACAGGTGGGGTTGTATGGTATTGAACAGCAGGTGGGGTTGTATGGTATTGAACAGCAGGTGGGGTATTGAACAGCAGGTGGGGTTGTATGGTATTGAACAGCAGGTGGGGTTGTATGGTATTGAACAGCAGGTGGGGTTGTATGGTATTGAACAGCAGGTGGGGTATTGAACAGCAGGTGGGGTTGTATGGTATTGAACAGCAGGTGGGGTTGTATGGTATTGTACATCAGGTGGGGTTGTATGGTATTGAACAACAGGTGGGGTTGTATGGTATTGAACAGCAGGTGGGGTTGTATGGTATTGAACAGCAGGTGGGGTATTGAACAGCAGGTGGGGTTGTATGGTATTGAACAGCAAGTGGGGTTGTATGGTATTGAACAACAGGTGGGGTTGTATGGTATTGAACAACAGGTGGGGTTGTATGGTATTGAACAGCAGGTGGGGCTTTATGGTACTGAACAACAGGTGGGGTTGTATGGTATTGAACAACAGGTGGGGTTGTGTGGTATGGAACAGCAGGTGGGGTTGTATGATATTGAACAGCAGGTGGGGTTGTGTGGTATTGAACAGCAGGTGGGGTATTTAACAGCAGGTGGGGTATTGAACAGCAGGTGGGGTTGTATTGTATTGAACAACAGGTGGGGTTGTATGGTATTGAACAATAGGTGGGGTTGTATGGTATTGAACAGCAGGTGGGGTTGTATGGTATTGAACAGCAGGTGGGGTATTGAACAACAGGTGGGGTTGTATGGTATTGAACAGCAGGTGGGGTTGTATGGTATTGAACAACAGGTGGGGTATTGAACAGCAGGTGGGGTTGTATGGTGTTGAACAACAGGTGGGGTATTGAACAGCACGTGGGGTTGTATGGTGTTGAACAACAGGTGGGGTATTGAACAGCAGGTGGGGTTGTGTGGTATTGAACAATAGGTGGGGTATTGAACAGCAGGTGGGGTTGTATGGTGTTGAACAACAGGTGGGGTATTGAACAGCAGGTGGGGTTGTATGGTATTGAACAACAGGTGGGGTTGTATGGTATTGAACAACAGGTGGGGTTGTATGGTACTGAACAACAGGTGGGGTATTGAACAGCAGGTGGGGTTGTATGGTAGTGAACAACAGGTTGGGTTGTATGGTGTTGAACAGCAGGTGAGGTATTGAACAACAGGTGGGGTTGTATGGTATTGAACAACAGGTGGGGTTGTATGGTACTGAACAACAGGTGGGGTTGTATGGTACTGAACAGCAGGTGGGGTTGTATGGTATTGAACAACAGGTGGGGTTGTATGATATTGAACAACAGGTGGGGTACTGAACAGCAGGTGGGGTATTGAACAGCACGTGGGGTTGTATGGTATTGAACAACAGGTGGGGTTGTATGGTATTGAACAACAGGTGGGGTTGTATGGTATTGAACAGCAGGCGGGGTATTGAACAACAGGTGGGGTTGTATGGTATTGAACAACAGGTGGGGTTGTATGGTACTGAACAGCAGGTGGGGTTGTGAACAACATGGTATTGAACAACAGGTGGGGTTGTATGATATTGAACAAACTGAACAGCAGGTGGGGTATTGAACAGCAGGTGGGGGTTGTATGGTATTGAACAACAGGTGGGGTTGTATGGTATTGAACAACAGGTGGGGTTGTGTGGTATTGAACAACAGGTGGGGTATTGAACAGCAGGTGGGGTTGTATGGTATTGAACAACAGGTGGGGTTGTATGGTATTGAACAACAGGTGGGTTTGTATGATATTGAACAACAGGTGGGGTTGTATGATATTGAACAACAGGTGGGGTACTGAACAGCAGGTGGGGTATTGAACAGCAGGTGGGGTTGTATGGTATTGAACAACAGGTGGGGTTGTATGGTATTGAACAGCAGGTGGGGTTGTGTGGTATTGAACAACAGGTGGGGTTGTATGGTATTGAACAACAGGTGGGGTTGTATGATATTGAACAACAGGTGGGGTTGTATGGTATTGAACAACAGGTGGGGTTGTATGGTATTGATGGCATCTATGGCATCTATTAGAAGGTTATTAGTTCTGATACCTCTGGTCCATTAGAAGGTTATTAGTTCTGATACCTCTGGTCCATTAGAAGGTATTAGTTCTGATACCTCTGGTCTATTAGAAGGTTATTAGTACTGATACCTCTGAACCATTAGAAGGTTATTAGTTCTGATACCTCTGGTCCATTAGAAGGTTATTAGTTCTGATACCTCTGGTCCATTAGAATGTTATTAGTTCTGATACCTCTCGTCCATTAGAAGGTTATTAGTTCTGATACCTCTGGTCCATTAGAAGGTATTAGTTCTGATACCTCTGGTCCATTAGAAGGTTATTAGTACTGATACCTCTGAACCATTAGAAGGTTATTAGTTCTGATACCTCTGGTCCATTAGACGGTTATTAGTTCTGATACCTCTGGTCCATTAGAAGGTTATTAGTTCTGATACCTCTGGTCCATTAGAAGGTTATTAGTTCTGATACCTCTCGTCCATTAGAAGGTTATTAGTTCTGATTCCTCTGGTCCATTAGAAGGTTATTAGTTCTGATACCTCTGCTCCATTAGAAGGTTATTAGTTCTGATACCTCTTGTCCATTAGGATCCTGCTGATTGAATGAAGGATGCTTATTTCTGTTTTTTTCCCTCAGTTTAACGGGTGAAGAATAGGAAGCATGGAGCTATACAGTTGATTCATTCTTAATGGGTGAATAGGAAGCATGGAGCTATACAGTTGATTAATTCTTAATGGGTGAATAGGAGGCATGGAGCTATACAGTTGATTCATTCTTAATGGGTGAAGAATAGGAAGCATGGAGCTATAGAGTTGATTCATTCTTAATGGGTGAATAGGAAGCATGGAGCTATACAGTTGATTCATTCTTAATGGGTGAATAGGAAGCATGGAGCTATACAGTTGATTCATTCTTAATGGGTGAATCAAATCAAATCAAATTGATTCATTTAGCCCTTCTGCCCCTGTAATAGGGTTAGAGGCAGAGAATCCCAGTGGAGAGAGGGGAACCGGCCAGGCAGAGACAGCAAGGGCGGTTCGTTGCTCCAGAGCCTTTCCGTTCACCTTCACACTCCTGGGCCAGACTACACTCAATCATAGGACCCACTGAAGAGATGAGTCTTCAGTAAAGACTTAAAAGTTGAGACCGAGTCTGCGTCTCTCACATGGGTAGGCAGACAATTCCATAAAAATTGAGCTCAATAGGAGAAAGCCCTGCCTCCAGCTGTTTGCTTAGAAATTCTATGGACAATTTGGAGGCCTGCGTCTTGTGACCGTAGCGTACGTAGGTATAATGGGTGTAGGTATGTACGGCAGGACCAAATCAGAGAAATAGGTAGGAGCAAGCCCATGTAATGCTTTGTAGGTTAGCAGTAAAACCTTGAAATCAGCTCTTGCTTTGACAGGAAGCCAGTGTAGGGAGGCTAGCACTGGACAAATATGATCACATAATTTTGAAGCATGGAGCTATACAGTTGATTAATTCTTAATGGGTGAATAGGAAGCATGGGGCTATACAGTTGATTCATTCTTAATGGGTGAATAGGAAGCATGGAGCTATACAGTTGATTTATTCTTAATGGGTGAATAGGAAGCATGGAGCTATACAGTTGATTCATTCTTAATGGGTGAATAGGAAGCATGGAGCTATACAGTTGATTCATTCTTAATGGGTGAATAGGAAGCATGGAGCTATACAGTTGAGTCATTCTTAATGGGTGAATAGGAAGCATGGAGCTATACAGTTGATTTATTCTTAATGGGTGAATAGGAAGCATGGAGCTATACAGTTGATTCATTCTTAATGGGTGAATAGGAAGCATGGAGCTATACAGTTGAGTCATTCTTAATGGGTGAATAGGAAGCATGGAGCTATACAGTTGATTCATTCTTAATGGGTGAATAGGAAGCATGGAGCTATAAAGTTGATTCATTCTTAATGGGTGAAGAATTGGAAGCATGGGGCTTCACAGTTTATTTATTCTTAATGGGTGAGGAAATGGAAGCATGGAGCTATACAGTTGATTAATTCTTAATGGGTAAATAGGAAGCATGGGGCTATACAGTTGATTCATTCTTAATGGGTGTAGAATAGGAAGCATGGAGCTATACAGTTGATTAATTCTTAATGGGTGAATAGGAAGCATGGGGGCTATACAGTTGATTCATTCTGAATACAGTTGATTCATTCTTAATGGGTGAATAGGAAGCATGGAGCTATACAGTAGATTCATTCTTAATGGGTGAATAGGAAGCATGGAGCTATACAGTTGATTCATTCTTAATGGGTGTAGAATAGGAAGCAACGAGCTATACAGTTGATTAATTCTTAATGGGTGAGGAATTGGAAGCATGGAGCTATACAGTTGATTAATTCTTAATGGGTGAATAGGAAGCATGGGGCTATACAGTTGATTCATTCTTAATGGGTGAATAGGAAGCATGGAGCTATACAGTTGATTCATTCTTAATGGGTGAATAGGAAGCATGGAGCTATACAGTTGATTCATTCTTAATGGGTGAATAGGAAGCATGGAGCTATACAGTTGATTCATTCTTAATGGGTGTAGAATAGGAAGCAACGAGCTATACAGTTGATTAATTCTTAATGGGTGAGGAATTGGAAGCATGGAGCTATACAGTTGATTCATTCTTAATGGGTGAATAGGAAGCATGGAGCTATACAGTTGATTCATTCTTAATGGGTGAATAGGAAGCATGGAGCTATAAAGTTGATTCATTCTTAATGGGTGAAGAATTGGAAGCATGGAGCTATACAGTTGATTCATTCTTAATGGGTGAAGAATAGGAAGCATGGAGCTATACAGTTGATTCATTCTCAATGGGTGTAGAATAGGAAGCAACGAGCTATACAGTTGATTCATTCTTAATGGGTGAATAGGAAGCATGGAGCTATACAGTTGATTCATTCTTAATGGGTGAATAGAAAGCATGGAGCTATACAGTTGATTCATTCTTAATGGGTGAAGAATAGGAAGCATGGGGCTTTACAGTTGATTCATTCTTAGTGGATGTAGAATAGGAAACATGGAGCTATACAGTTGATTCATTTTTAATGGGTAAGGAATAGGAAACATGGGTCTTTACAGTGTGTTCAGTCTTCTCTCTGTTCTCTATTTCCTCCCCCACTTCCCTTCTGGGCCACGTGCCTGTCAATCACTGTGATCAAGATACTAGCAGGGTCTATTCAAATGGAACAGTTGGCGTGAGTCATCATGGATTTCACCAATCTAATGGGACTTCTAATGGCTGTATGAGGGATGCTTGTTTTCCTTGTTCCTTCAATTTGATGGGATTGATTTGATTGGACCAGAATAGGAACCGTGGGACTTCGCTGTTGTTTTTTGGGAACCGGATGAGAGAGACTGACAGAGAGAAAGGAGAGGGAGAGACATGTTGAATTCTCAATAGTTAATAATTTCAATAGCTCAATACACGTCAGGTTGATTTCCCAGGAGTTGAGAAGGAAAGCCTGTCGTGTCCTGCCAAGCTTTCTCTATTTCATCCCACTCACCTACCGCTCTGCTCCCATGTTCCCCACGCGTTGGCTCAGCTACGGCTGGGCGGTGTGTTTGCCTGTCTGGGAATGTCTGTCTGCCTGCCTGTCTGTCTGCCTGTCTGTCTGTCTGTCTGTCTGCCTGTCTGCCTGTCTGTCTGTCTGGGAATGTCTGTCTGTCTGTCTGTCTGTCTGTCTGTCTGTCTGTCTGTCTGTCTGTCTGTCTGTCTGTCTGTCTGTCTGTCTGTCTGGGTGTCTGTCTGTCTGCCTGTCTGTCTGTCTGTGGTGTCGATAGGGTTGTATACGTTGTCTGTGGTGTCGATAGGCTATACGTTGTCTGTGGTGTCGATAGGCTATACGTTGTCTGTGGTGTCGATAGGCTATACGTCTGTGGTGTCTGTGGTGTCGTATTGATAGGCTATACGTTGTCTGTGGTGTCGATAGACTATACGTTGTCTGTGGTATTGATAGGCTATACGTTGTCTGTGGTATTGATAGGCTATACGTTGTCTGTGGTGTCGATAGGCTATACGTTGTCTGTGGTATTGATAGGCTATACGTTGTCTGTGGTGTCGATAGGCTATACGTTGTCTGTGTGTTTCCCATTGATTCAACGCGGCCAACAGTTGCCATGGTCAGTTTGTCCAACATAGAATCCCAGTGAGATATGTGTGTTGGAATAATAAACGTATATTTCATTTGTTTAACATACAGTCAAGGCCTTGGTTTGAACCAGCTCTTCAACTCTGTTGTCTCTCTCGGAGGAGAAAGCCGTTTCTCCATCCAGTGTTTCAGTCTAGACGCTCCAGAGGTCCGCGTTGTCGTCACAATACTCCATCCAGTGTTTCAGTCTAGACGCCTCCTGAGGTCCGCGTTGTCGTCAGAATTCTCCTCCGGTGTTTCAGTCTAGACGCCTCCTGAGGTCCGCGTTGTCGTCAGAATTCTCCTCCGGTGTTTCAGTCTAGACGCCTCCTGAGGTCCGCGTTGTCGTCAGAATTCTCCTCCGGTGTTTCAGTCTAGACGCCTCCTGAGGTCCGCGTTGTCGTCAGAATTCTCCTCTGGTGTTTCAGTCTAGACGCCTCCAGAGGTCCGCGTTGTCTTCAGAATTCTCCTCCGGTGCTGAGAGCGATGTCCGTCCGTACCGATGAAAAACCTCTCGTAGTATAAACGGCTTTGTTCAGTTTATCTCCGTTTTCACTGATCTGTTTTCCAGCTCCCGTCACGTGATTTTGATCGATCAAATATTTAATGTAGATAAACGGGCGTTAATTACAAATCTCAGTTTGACAGATTGCGTCTGTCATGTTGTGAAGAATGCCACTGATGTTAGGTTCAGCAGCTCCACTAATAGCCTCCATTTGCAGCAGCCGTCTCTCAAAAGACAAATCACGCCGTCTCTGTCTTCTCCAGGCACTGAGAATGTTCACTGTTCAGTCAATCCATTCAACACAATAACGCAGATTGCTGGCTTAGTCCCCCCCCCCACACACACACACAGCACAGCACCATGGAAATTGCCAGAACAATACACTATAACACCCACACACAGCACAGCACCTTGGAAATTGCCAGAACAATACACTATAACCCCCACACACAGCACAGCACCTTGGAAATTGCCAGAACAATACACTATAACCCCCACACACAGCACAGCACCTTGGAAATTGCCAGAACAATACACTATAACCCCCACACACACCACAGCACCTTGGAAATTGCCAGAACAATACACTATAACCCCCACACACAGCACAGCACCTTGGAAATTGCCAGAACAATACACTATAACCCCCACACACAGCACAGCACCTTGGAAATTGCCAGAACAATACACTATAACCCCACACACAGCACAGCACCTTGAAATTGCCAGAACAATACACTATAACACCCACACACAGCACAGCACCTTGGAAATTGCCAGAACAATACACTATAACCCCCACACACAGCACAGCACCTTGGAAATTGCCAGAACAATACACTATAACACCCACACACAGCACAGCACCTTGGAAATTGCCAGAACAATACACTATAACCCCCACACACAGCACAGCACCTTGGAAATTGCCAGAACAATACACTATAACCCCCACACACAGCACAGCACCATGGAAATTGCCAGAACAATACACTATAACACCCACACACAGCACAGCATCTTGGAAATTGCCAGAACAATACACTATAACCCCCACACACAGCACAGCACCTTGGAAATTGCCAGAACAATACACTATAACCCCCACACACAGCACAGCACCTTGGAAATTGCCAGAACAATACACTATAACCCCACACACAGCACAGCACCTTGGAAATTGCCAGAACAATACACTATAACCCCCACACACAGCACAGCACCTTGGAAATTGCCAGAACAATACACTATAACCCCCACACACAGCACAGCACCTTGGAAATTGCCAGAACAATACACTATAACCCCCACACACAGCACAGCACCTTGGAAATTGCCAGAACAATACACTATAACCCCACACACAGCACAGCACCTTGAAATTGCCAGAACAATACACTATAACCCCCACACACAGCACAGCACCTTGGAAATTGCCAGAACAATACACGATAACCCCCACACACAGCACAGCACCTTGGAAATTGCCAGAACACTACACTATAACCCCCACACACAGCACAGCACCTTGAAATTGCCAGAACAATACAAAATAACCCCCCACACAGCACAGCACCTTGGAACCATACGATATCACCCCCACACAGACAGCACCTCAGAACAATACAAATGACAACAACCTACACAGGACAGCACCTTGCAATTCACCAGAACAATACAATGACAACAACCTACACCGGACAGCACCTCAGAACAATACAATGACAACAACCTACACAGGACAGCACCTCAGAACAATACAAATGACAACAACCTACACCGGACAGCACCTCAGAACAATACAATGACAACAACCTACACAGGACAGCACCTCGTTAACAATACAATGACAACAACCTACACAGGACAACACCTCAGAACAATACAAATGACAACAACATACACAGGACAGCACCTTGCAATTCACCAGAACAATACAATGACAACAACCTACACAGGACAGCACCTCAGAACAATACAAATGACAACAACCTACACAGGACAGCACCTCAGAACAATACAATGACAACAACAAACACAGGACAGCACCTCAGAACAATACAATGACAACAACCTACAAAGGACAGCACCTTGGAATTCACCAGAACAATACAATGACAACAACCTACACAGGACAGCACCTCAGAACAGTACAATGACAACAACCTGCACAGGACAGCACCTCAGAACAATACAAATGACAACAACATACACAGGACAGCACCTCAGAACAATACAAATGACAACAACATACACAGGACAGCACCTCAGAACAATACAAATGACAACAACCTACACAGGACAGCACCTCAGAACAATACAAATGACAACAACCTACACCGGACAGCACCTCAGAACAATACAATGACAACAACCTACACAGGACAGCACCTCAGAACAATACAATGACAACAACCTACACAGGACAGCACCTCAGAACAATACAATGACAACAACCTACACAGGACAGCACCTCAGAACAATACAAATGAAGAAGGGATTTGTGTGCATGGCGCAGTGTTTACTCTGCTTGTTCGTCAGGGCTGAGGCAGAACAAGCTTTGTTTGGTTGGATTGCATTTATACCTCTTGGTGGAAAAGACACACTCACTCTGACAGATGAATCATTGTAAATATGAGGCAGATCAGGCTTGTTTGTGCCCGCAAGGTAAACGCTTGGATAACTGCTAGTAAACAGCATACCCAGAAGAGACTGTGTCCTCAGAGAGAGAGAGAAAGAGAGGTAGGGAGGCAAAGGGACGGAGAGATAGAGGGGAGAGAGTGAGAGACAGACAGAGAGAGAGAAGAGAAAGAAAGAAAAAAGAGAAAGAGAGAGAGAAAAAAGAGAGAGAGACAGAGAGAGAGGTAAAAGAGAGGGAGAGAGATGGGGGGAGAGAGAGAGAGATGGGGAGAGATGGGGAGGGAGAGATGGGGAGAGAGTGATGGGGAGAGAGAGATGGGGAGAGAGAGATGGGGAGAGAGAGAGATGGGGAGGGAGAGATGGGGAGGGAGAGATGAGGAGAGAGAGATGGAGAGGGAGAGATGGGGAGGGAGAGATGGAGAGGGAGAGATAGAGAGGGAGAGATGGGGAGAGAGAGATGGGGAGGGAGAGATGGGGAGGGAGAGATGGAGAGGGAGAGATAGAGAGGGAGAGATGGGGAGAGAGAGATGGGGAGGGAGAGATGGGGAGGGAGAGATGGGGAGGTATTGCTGGTGATCACGTTGCTGCCACGCATCACTACACTACACACTGTTGTATATATATCAGAGGGTGAGAGAGGTAGGGAGGGAGGGAGGGAGGTGGGGAGAAGGGAGGGAGAGAAGGTTAGTTAAGTCATGCAGACCGTACAGGGAATCTCCTGAACGGATGTTGGATTCTGTAAAGATGTAATCTGATGATTGTTGGAGCGTACTGTGGGAGGAGGTAGACCCTAACCCCTTAGCCACTAACCACTACCCTAACTCCTAACCCTACCACTACACATCAGCATGTTATAGCTCTCTTAGTACCCTATGTAGACCCTAACCCCTATCATTGGTGACCAGAATGCTCTTCAAGCCCTCCGGACTTGTTGTGTGTCCTAAATTGCAGCCAATTCCCTATATAGTGCACTGCTTTTAACCAGAGCCCATCCATGGTGTTATGGACTGTGTGGTCAAAAGTAATGCACTATATAGTGAATGGGGTGTCATTTGGGACACAGTTTTATATACAACAAGCCCCCCCCACGCCCTTCCGGAAGGTTCTGGCTACATGAGGACAGATCTTTGCAGTTGTAGCACATTTCGGGAGGCTTTCTCAAACCCTTTATGTAATAACAATCTGTTTGTATCTGATAGTGGCTGGGAATATCTTTCATCTTACGTAAGCTGACAAATGCTGAGCGTTTCCTATTTGTTTATCTAAGAATCGAGCAAGGAAAGCAGAGGAGAGGAGAGGAGAGGAGAGGAGAGGAGAGGAGAGGAGAGGAGAGGAGAGGAGAGGAGAGGAGAGGAGAGGAGAGGAGAGGAGAGGAGAGGAGAGGAGAGGAGAGGAGAGGAGAGGAGAGGAGAGGAGGGAGAGAGAGGAGAGGAGAGGAGAGGAGAAAGTCCTTGAGATGTTTTAGAGGGAAGAATGAGATTGTCAGAGCATGGTCTGTCTGTACTATGTAGTGAAAATCCTTCATCCAGTCCAGAGAATCTCTCTAGCAGGGAGCTAGGATGGGGAAGGTTATTTTTTACAATAGCTTCAATTCATAGACATCCCTACAGGGGAGACTGAGAGATGACAAAGGACGGCAGGCAGCACCTCAGTTCAGCGCAACCTACCGCCACCCCTCCGCCAGCCTTAGAGCTAGCCAGGCACAGTAATCACTCTGAGGAGGTCAGAGACATGTCTCCGTGACGTGACTGACACTGGCCAGGCTCTGTATGGCTTTAGCTCAACTGAAGACCTCTTGGACTGATTCTACTGCTGTAAACCCACATCCCACGAGGCGTAATACACTAATATACTACCTCAATCTACTCAAAAACACACCTGTTGTAGTAAATATGAAGAAAATTAACCTTCCCGCCCACCAGCCTGGCTATGCCCTCCATTCAAAAATATATAAAGCTCTGCTGTCTCTGATCATTTGCTACCTCAATCTGATCATGAACCTAAATCAAGTCTGTCTCATTCCAAGCATCAGAGGTCCCCAGTGTGTTTTTGGTACAAACGCCTTGAAAATCAATCAAATCACCTTTAACTTCAGTGTGCTAGCTCTCCTTAGCACACCTCAAACCACCAACTGCAAGACACCTGTCTGCTTCCCCAGAGATATCATGTTTCCCAGTCAACACACTTACCTGACTACAAGACACCTGTCTCATCCCCTAGAGATATCATGTTTCCCAGTCAACACACTTACCTGACAACAAGACACCTGTCTCATCCCCTAGCGATATCATGTTTCCCAGTCAACACACTTACCTGACAACAAGACACCTGTCTCATCCCCTAGAGATATCATGTTTCCCAGTCAACACACTTACCTGACAACAAGACACCTGTCTCATCCCCTAGCGATTTCATGTTTCCCAGTCAACACAATTACCTGACAACAAGACACCTGTCTCATCCCCTAGATATCATGATATCATCCAGAGGTATCATGAGGTCAACCTGACTCCAAGACACCCAGAGGTCTCATGAGGTCCATACTGAGCAGAGGTATCATGTCAACATACTGACCCAGAGTATCAAAACAGGTCAACATACTGACTCCAAGACACCTCCAGAGATATCATAAGGTCAACATACTTCCCTCAAGATATCAGAGGTATCATGAAGTCAACATATCTGACTCAGATATCAGAGGTATCATGAGGTCAACATATCTGACTCCAGAGGTATCATGAGGTATTATGAGGTCAACATACTGACTCCAGAGGTATCATGAGGTCAACATATCTGACTCCAGATATATCATGAGGTATCATGAGGTCAACATATCTGACTCCAGAGAGGTATCATCCAGAGAAGTCAACATACTGTATCTGTCAACATATCTGACTCCAGAGTATCATGATGTCAACATATCTGACTCCAGAGGTATCATGAGGTATCATGAGGTCAACATATCTGACTCCAGAGGTATCACGAGGTCAACATATCTGACTCCAGAGGTATCATGAGGTCAACATATCTGACTCCAGAGATATCATGAGGTCAACATACTGACTCCAGAGGTATCATGAGGTCAACATATCTGACTCCAGAGGTATCATGAGGTATCATGAGGTCAACATACTGACTCCAGAGGTATCATGAGGTATCATGATGTCAACATACTGACTCCAGAGGTATCATGAGGTATCATGAGGTATCATGAGGTCAACATACTGACTCCAGAGGTATCATGAGGTATCATGATGTCAACATACTGACTCAGAGGTATCATGAGGTATCATGAGGTCAACATATCACTCCAGAGGTATCATGAGGGCAGATATATCATGAGGTATTGTCAACTATCTCTTTTCTAGAAACATCCAGTGAAGTCCTTGTTCTCGAGGTCCCTCTGTGCTTTCACCTCTCCATCTCTGTCCTCCATCTCAGATGTCAGGAGCTGAGTGAAAACAACTACATATGACACTGTCCATGTCCCTAATGGATACATTACTCCAGAGGTATCTCATGAGGTATCATGAGGGCAACTCTCTCTCTCTCCTCCTCTCCCCTCTGTCTCTCTCCATCTCTGTCCTCCATCTCAGATGTCAGGAGCTCTCATATGACACTGTCCATGTCCCTCTCTCTCTCTCTCTCTCTCTCTCTCTCTCTCTCTCTCTCTCTCTCTCTCTCTCTCTCTCTCTCTCTCTCTCTCTCTCTCTCTCTCTCTCTCTCTCTCTCTCTCTCTCTCTCTCTCTCTCTCTCTCTCTCTCTCTCTCTCTCTCTCTCTCTCTCTCTCTCTCTCTCTCTCTCTCTCTCTCTCTCTCTCTCTCTCTCTCGCTCGCTCTTTCGCTCTTCTGCACTCTGTTTCTCTGTGACCTGGCCAGCCTCTAATCCACAACACCCCAGCTAGTCATCTCCTCGGACTGACGGAAAGAGGAAGAGAGGGGAGAGGAGAAGGAGAGATGAGTGGGCGTGGGGGAGTCTGAACTCTCGCTGAGTAATGAAATGAAATGACAGCCCTTTGGAGAGGGAAACAGGAGGAGGGAAAGTTGAAGGAAGACAGAAAGGGCAAAGATACCGGGCCAACCAGGAAATTGAAGCCATCACAAGCAAATTGAGTTCAGGTCCTTTTGGAGGGAGAATGCATCACACCAATCAGTTTGGTCCAGCTAGCCTGCTAGTCAGACGGTGGCTGGGGGGCGCTGCCTGCCAGGACCCTTGTAGGGGCGTCTTGACATGGCAATAGGACCAACAGTAAATGGCCTACAGCCATCCAGATGCAGTCTGGGGCTCAGCTGACAGAACTGATCTCATGCTGAATCCCAAAGGATACCTTACCCCCCCAAAAGAAGGGTACCTTATTCCCCCAATTATTCCCTAAAAAAGAAGAAGAAGGGCACCAAGGCACTTAGGCCTCTGGTCAAAAAGTAGTGCACTATGTAGGGAATAGGGTGCCATTTGGGACTATTGGTGCAAATTCTTTTGATTAGGGTCCCACGAGACTCACACTATGCTAATTTGAAGGTTGGTCATCTGGTTGGCTGGTAGGCCACTCACTGTTCAGCTAATTGGGTGAAAAGGGAAGACCGGAGAAGGGTGAAAGACTACAGTTCCCATTGGGGTCATGTGTTTATAAAAAAACTGTTTTAATAGTTTGAGGTCAGGGAATGATGCAACATTGTGTCATGGGATGAATGTACGACCTAGTGGGAAGGTCAAGGAGAGGTGGGAGGGATTTGGGACACTGAACATGATACATGTCCTGGAGGAGACGTTAACTACTGTAGAAACAACAGAAGTTACGTGGTAGCCTGCTGCGGTGCCTGACTGAAAATGAGACATGATGAGACGTTAACTACTAAAGAAACAACAGAAGTTACGTGGTAGCCTGCTGCGGTGCCTGACTAGAAATGAGACATGATGAGACGTTAACTACTAAAGAAACAACAGAAGTTACGTGGTAGCCTGCTGCGGTGCCTGACTAGAAATGAGACATGATGAGACGTTAACTACTAAAGAAACAACAGAAGTTACGTGGTAGCCTGCTGCGGTGCCTGACTAGAAATGAGACATGATGAGGCGTTAACTGCTATAGAAACAACAGAAGTTATGTGGTAGCCTGCTGCGGTGCCTGACTAGAAATGAGACATGATGAGACGTTAACTACTAAAGAAACAACAGAAGTTACGTGGTAGCCTGCTGCGGTGCCTGACTAGAAATGAGACATGATGAGACGTTAACTACTAAAGAAACAACAGAAGTTACGTGGTAGCCTGCTGCGGTGCCTGACTAGAAATGAGACATGATGAGGCGTTCCTAAAAAACACTGTTCCCTTCTAGAAATGAGCAAAGTAGTGCACTATTTAGGGAATATCCAACCTCTTGGCCAACAGCCTGTTCTGTGCCTGACTAGAAATGAGACATGATGAACACTACAGAAGTTCTGTCTCTGCCTGACTAGAAATGAGACAACCCACCCTATAGAAACACAACCGTGGTTCCCTTCTGACTGAAACCCAAACTACCAACCCTATTCCCTTCCTAGTGCACTATTTAGGGAAGAATGAGACCGTTAACTACTATAGAAACCCTGGTAGCCAACGGTGCCTGACTAGAAATGAGACATGATCGTTCTACTCTGACTGAACCCACGGTGCCTGACCAACGTTAACTACCAACCTTCCTTCTCTCTGACTGAACAAACCCAGGCTACCAACCCCTTCCCTTCTGAGCAAAGTCTGACTGAACCCACCCATCCAACCTCTTGGCCCCCTTCCTTCTCTCTGACTGAACCCACCCCTATTCCAACCCCGTTCCTTCTCTCTGACTGAACCCACCCATTCCAACCCCCCTTCCTCTCTCTGACTGAACCCACCACCTTCCTACCAACCCCTTCCTTCTCTCTGACTGAACCCACCCCTACCAACCCCCCGTTCTTCTCTCTGACTGAACCCACCCATTCCAACCCCTTCCTTCTCTCTGACCAACCAACCCCTTCCTTCTCTCTGACTGAACCCACCACCACCAATCCCCTTCCTTCTCTCTGACTGAACCCACCCACACCAACCCCCTTCCTTCTCTCTGACTGAACCCACCCCACCAACCCCCTTCCTTCTCTCTGACTGAACCCATCCACACCAACCCCTTCCTTCTCTCTGACTGAACCCACCACCACCAACCCCTTCCTTCTCTCTGACTGAACCCACCCCTACCAACCCCTTCCTTTTTTTCTGACTGAACCCACCCCTACCAACCCCATTCCTTCTCTCTGACTGAACCCACCACCACCAACCCCTTCCTTCTCTCTGACTGAACCCACCACTACCAACCCCTTCCTTCTCTCTGACTAAACCCACCCCTGCCAACCCCTTCCTTCTCTCTCACTGAACCCACCCCTACCAACCCCCTTCCTTCTCTCTGACTGAACCCACCCCTACCACCCCTTCCTTCTCTCTGACTGAACCCACCCCTACCAACCCCTTCCTTCTCTCTGTCTGAACCCACCCCTACCAACCCCCTTCCTTCTCTCTGACTGAACCACCATTTCTAATGAGCCTTATTTGCCCTTCTCCTTCTGCTAATTCTTGGACAGTGACACAACATTCCCAGACTAATTATCTAGATTTCACAGCAGCA
>NW_024609525.1:130000-147500 GCF_018296145.1 Oncorhynchus tshawytscha
CTCTTCCCCGCCTCTCCAGAAACAGCTGAGATTGCAGAATGATGTTGTATCATTCTCAGACACGCTTTCTTACCCCGGGAGGACACCAGCCAACACCGGATGCATAATGTGTGATTACACCAGGGTGTTCTTTATTAGCAGAAGCACACATCATGCCATTCTTCTCCTGGCTAACACATCTCTATAGGGACATCATGTCATTCTTCTCCTGGCTAACACATCTCTTATAGACATCATGCCATTCTTCTCCTGGCTAACACATCTCTATAGGGACATCATGTCATTCTTCTCCTGGCTAACACATCTCTATAGACATCATGTCATTCTTCTCCTGACTAACACATCTCTATAGACATCATGTCATTCTTCTCCTGGCTAACACATCTCTATAGACATCATGTCATTCTTCTCCTGGCTAACACATCTCTATAGACATCATGCCATTCTTCTCCTGGCTAACACATCTCTATAGGGACATCATGTCATTCTTCTCCTGGCTAACACATCTCTATAGGGACATCATGCCATTCTTCTCCTGGCTAACACATCTCTATAGGGACATCATGCCATTCTTCTCCTGGCTAACACATCTCTATAGGGACATCATGCCATTCTTCTCCTGGCTAACACATCTCTATAGGGACATCATGCCATTCTTCTCCTGGCTAACACATCTCTATAGGGACATCATGTCATTCTTCTCCTGACTAACACATCTCTATAGGGACATCATGCCATTCTTCTCCTGGCTAACACATCTCTATAGGGACATCATGTCATTCTTCTCCTGGCTAACACATCTCTATAGGGACATCATGCCATTCTTCTCCTGGCTAACACATCTCTATAGGGACATCATGCCATTCTTCTCCTGGCTAACACATCTCTATAGGGACATCATGTCATTCTTCTCCTGACTAACACATCTCTATAGGGACATCATGTCATTCTTCTCCTGACTAACACATCTCTATAGGGACATCATGTCATTCTTCTCCTGGCTAACACATCTCTATAGGGACATCATGCCATTCTTCTCCTGGCTAACACATCTCTATAGGGACATCATGCCATTCTTCTCCTGGCTAACACATCTCTATAGGGACATCATGTCATTCTTCTCCTGACTAACACATCTCTATAGGGACATCATGCCATTCTTCTCCTGGCTAACACATCTCTATAGGGACATCATGTCATTCTTCTCCTGGCTAACACATCTCTATAGACATCATGCCATTCTTCTCCTGGCTAACACATCTCTATAGGGACATCATGCCATTCTTCTCCTGGCTAACACATCTCTATAGGGACATCATGTCATTCTTCTCCTGACTAACACATCTCTATAGGGACATCATGTCATTCTTCTCCTGACTAACACATCTCTATAGGGACATCATGTCATTCTTCTCCTGGCTAACACATCTCTATAGGGACATCATGCCATTCTTCTCCTGGCTAACACATCTCTATAGGGACATCATGTCATTCTTCTCCTGGCTAACACATCTCTATAGGGACATCATGTCATTCTTCTCCTGGCTAACACATCTCTATAGGGACATCATGCCATTCTTCTCCTGACTAACACATCTCTATAGACATCATGTCATTCTTCTCCTGGCTAACACATCTCTATAGGGACATCATGTCATTCTTCTCCTGGCTAACACATCTCTATAGACATCATGTCATTCTTCTCCTGACTAACACATCTCTATAGGGACATCATGTCATTCTTCTCCTGGCTAACACATCTCTATAGGGACATCATGTCATTCTTCTCCTGGCTAACACATCTCTATAGGGACATCATGCCATTCTTCTCCTGGCTAACACATCTCTATAGACATCATGTCATTCTTCTCCTGGCTAACACATCTCTATAGGGACATCATGTCATTCTTCTCCTGGCTAACACATCTCTATAGGGACATCATGTCATTCTTCTCCTGGCTAACACATCTCTATAGGGACATCATGTCATTCTTCTCCTGGCTAACACATCTCTTATAGACATCATGCCATTCTTCTCCTGGCTAACACATCTCATAGGGACATCATGTCATTCTTCTCCTGGCTAACACATCTCTATAGGGACATCATGTCATTCTTCTCCTGGCTAACACATCTCTTATAGGGACATCATAACACATCTCTATAGGGACATCATGTCATTCTTCTCCTGGCTAACACATCTCTATAGGGACATCATGTCATTCTTCTCCTGGCTAACACATCTCTATAGGGACATCATGTCATTCTTCTCCTGGCTAACACATCTCTATAGGGACATCATGTCATTCTTCTCCTGGCTAACACATCTCTATAGGGACATCATGTCATTCTTCTCCTGGCTAACACATCTCTATAGGGACATCATGTCATTCTTCTCCTGACTAACACATCTCTATAGACATCATGCCATTCTTCTCCTGGCTAACACATCTCTATAGACATCATGCCATTCTTCTCCTGGCTAACACATCTCTATAGGGACATCATGTCATTCTTCTCCTGGCTAACACATCTCTATAGGGACCAAAAAGGGTTCTACCTTGGACCAAAAAGGGTTCTACCCGGGACCCAAAAGGGTTCTACCCGGGACCCAATAGGGTTCTACCCGGGACCCAAAAGGGTTCTACCCGGGACCCAAGAGGGTTCTACCGGGACCAAAAAGGGTTCTACCCGGGACCAAAAAGGGTTCTACCTGGGACCCAAAAGGGTTCTACCCGGGACCAAAAAGGGTTCTACCTGGGACCCAAAAGGGTTCTACCCGGGACCAGAAAGGTTTCTTCAAAGGGGGACAGTCTAATAACCCATTTTGGTCCGTTTTTAGTCCTAGATAACACCTTTTTCTCTACGCGTGTAGACCCAGCATCGATGTAGGACTGACATCGTGCATCGTTTCTCTTCCTCTCTGCAGCACAGAGGTAATCACTGTAATTATAAAGCCTACGTCCACACAACACAGGAAGGAAGGTTGGACTGCATTCTGCACAACAACAAAAAATAACTAAACACAGGAAGGAAGGTTGGACTGCATTCTGCACAACAACAAAACATAACACAACACAGGAAGGAAGGTTGGACTGCATTCTGCACAACAACAAAACATAACACAACACAGGAAGGAAGGTTGGACTGCATTCTGCACCAACAACAAAAAATAACTCAGCTATGGAAGGAAGGTTGGACTGCATTCTGCACAACAACAAAAAATAACTCAGCTATGGAAGGAAGGTTGGACTGCATTCTGCACAACAACAAAACATAACACAACACAGGAAGGAAGGTTGGACTGCATTCTGCACAACAACAAAACATAACTCAACACAGGAAGGAAGGTTGGACTGCATTCTGCACAACAACAAAACATAACTCAACACAGGAAGGAAGGTTGGACTGCATTCTGCACAACAACAAAACATAACTCAACACAGGAAGGAAGGTTGGACTGCATTCTGCACAACAACAAAAAATAACTAAACACAGGAAGGAAGGTTGGACTGCATTCTGCACAACAACAAAACATAACTAAACACAGGAAGGAAGGTTGGACTGCATTCTGCACAACAACAAAACATAACTAAACACAGGAAGGAAGGTTGGACTGCATTCTGCACAACAACAAAACATAACTAAACACAGGAAGGAAGGTTGGACTGCATTCTGCACAACAACAAAAAATAACTCAGCTATGGAAGCATAAATGTCTACATCAGATTTCACATCCTTCCTAATCCACTATCGTCACACGCACTCACACACACACAAACACACGCACGCACTCACGCACGCACGCACTCACACGCGCACTCACACACACACACACACACACACACACACACACACACACACACACACACACACACACACACACACACACACACACACACACACACACGCACACACACACACAGTTACTCACCCAGTGATTACACACTGATAAGCCATTGGGGAAGCTACATTTATTTCCCAGGGCTGCTTGGCAACCAAACAAATGGAGAAAAAGGTCTGGGCCATTCTTATTTTCCACCTGATTACCTCCAACAGAAATCATTGTCGGTAAGATCATTCACCATAAAATTAATTATTAAGGCAGAGCTTAATTGTGTATTGTTCCCCGAATCGTGTTTCATCTTCTTCTATAGGAAGGTTGTGACTCTGTTCCCTGGTCCTGATTCTTCCCCTCCTATAGGAAGGTTGTGTCTTTGTTCCCTGGTCCTGATTCTTCCCCTCCTATAGGAAGGTTGTGTCTCTGTTCCCTGGTCCTGATTCTTCCCCTCCTATAGGAAGGTTGTGTCTCTGTTCCCTGGTCCTGATTCGTCCTCTTCTATAGGAAGGTTGTGTCTCTGTTCCCTGGTCCTGATTCGTCCTCTTCTACAGGAAGGTTGTGACTCTGTTCCCTGGTCCTGATTCTTCCTCTTCTGAGGGACAGTTTTGTTTTCTCATTTCCTATTCGTTAATATAAAAGATGATGTGTATTATATCAGATTACAGGCATAAACGTGTCTGTGTGTGTGCTCGTGCGTGTGTAGGGGTGTACGTTAATGATTTAAATAATTGAATAATTGTATTTAATTGGGGGGGGGGGCAGGAGGAGCCCATGTTGCTGAGATAGGGGGACAGTGGGAGTTTGGAGGGGTGTGTTATGGACTCCCAAGCTCCATTGGTGGGACTGAATGACCAGTGTAATCAGCCCAGGAGCCCATGTAGCTGAGATAGGGGGACAGTGGGAGTTTGGAGGGGTGTGTTATGGACTCCCAAGCTCCATTGGTGGGACTGAATGACCAGTGTAATCAGCCCAGGAGCCCATGTAGCTGAGATAGGGGGCAGTGGGAGTTTGGAGGGGTGTGTTATGGACTCCCAAGCTCCATTGGTGGGACTGAATGACCACTGTAATCAGCCCAGGAGCCCATGTAGCTGAGATAGGGGGCAGTGGGAGTTTGGAGGGTGTGTTATGGACTCCCAAGCTCCATTGGTGGGACTGAATGACCACTGTAATCAGCCCAGGAGCCCATGTAGCTGAGATAGGGGGACAGTGGGAGTTTGGAGGGGTGTGTTATGGACTCCCAAGCTCCATTGGTGGGACTGAATGACCAGTGTAATCAGCCCAGGAGCCCATGTTGCTGAGATAGGGGGCAGTGGGAGTTTGGAGGGGTGTGTTATGGACTCCCAAGCTCCATTGGTGGGACTGAATGACCAGTGTAATCAGCCCAGGAGCCCATGTAGCTGAGATAGGGGGGCAGTGGGAGTTTGGAGGGGTGTGTTATGGACTCCCAAGCTCCATTGGTGGGACTGAATGACCAGTGTAATCAGCCCAGGAGCCCATGTAGCTGAGATAGGGGGACAGTGGGAGTTTGGAGGGGTGTGTTATGGACTCCCAAGCTCCAGCCTTATTAAAGCCCTCTTCTTTAATATCCAGACGGGAGATTGACTAGACAGGGTGGAGACGGCCACCCCATTGCATGACCTCAACAGGCAGCAGTCATTGAAAGCTCATTTCCCTCTCTGTCTGTCGTGATATGCATTCATTTTTTGACGGGTTTTACAAGGATGGCTGAACACAAGTCATTCAGTCTTTTTTAAGGCATTTTTTTGTGGATGTAAATTCCAGTTTGAGAGAACATATGTAGAAAAATGCTATTTGTAATCTGCATACATGCTATTTATGCAATGTAAAAATAAAAAATCCAGTTGTTTTTACGGTAATTTACTGCCAGCAAATTACCTGTAAACTACTGTAAAAAAAAGGTAAGGTATGCTACCATAAATTCCAAGGAAATTTTGGAATGTCAGTCCATTAACTTTCTTTGGAAGTTACCGTAACATACTGTAGCTTTTTTTTTTACAGTAATTTACAGGTCACTGGCTGCCAGAAAGTTACCGTAAAAAAAAGACAGTATTTAAAAAAAATCATACCATAAATAAGTAGATGTGTGACTGTCTGTTCTATACAAACAGGATTAGTAACCATGGTCACAGTGGGTCATGTGATGCAGCTGAGCCCCGTGTGACTGTATGATGTATACAAACAGGATTAGTAACCATGGTCACAGTGGGTCATGTGATGCAGCTGAACCCCGTGTGACTGTATGATGTATACAAACAGGATTAGTAACCATGGTCACAGTGGGTCATGTGATGCAGCTGAGCCACGTGTGACTGTCTATACTATACAAACAGGATTAGTAACCATGGTCACAGTGGGTCATGTGATGCAGCTGAGCCCCGTGTGACTGTATGATGTATACAAACAGGATTAGTAACCATGGTCACAGTGGGTCATGTGATGCAGCTGAGCCACGTGTGACTGTCTATACTATACAAACAGGATTAATAACCATGGTCACAATGATACACAGGAACAAACACAAACGAAAACAGCATCATTAATATTTTGTGTGAGTGTGTGTGTGTGTGTGTGTCTGCGTCTGTGTGTGTGTGCGTGCGTGCGTGTGCGTGTGTGTGCGTGCGCGCGTGTGCGTGCGTGCGTGCGTGTGTGTGTGTGTGTGTGTGTGTGTGTGTGTGTGTGTGTGTGTGTGTGTGTGTGTGAGTGCATTGGTGAGCATTGGTGAGCAGTACTTCAGTAATAATAATGTAAAGTACTACTTCAGTCGTTTCTTGGGGAGTATCTGTACTGTACTTAACTCTCTATGTGTTTTACAAGGTACTTTTACTTCACTACATTCATAAAGAAATATATGTACTTTTTGCTCTAGACATTTTCCCTGACCCCGGAAGAACAGGTTCCATTTGGAATGCTGAAAAGGACAGGACAATGGTCCAATTCACACTTATCAAGAGAACATCTCTGGGCATCTCTACTATCTCTGATCTGGAGGACTCACTAAACAGAGAACATCTCTGGGCATCTCTACTATCTCTGATCTGGAGGACTCACTAAACAGAGAACATCCCTGGTCATCCCTACTATCTCTGATCTGGAGGACTCACTAAACAGAGAACATCCCTGGTCATCACTACTATCTCTGATCTGGAGGACTCACTAAACAGAGAACATCCCTGGTCATCCCTACTATCTCTGATCTGGAGGACTCACTAAACAGAGAACATCCCTGGTCATCTCTACTATCTCTGATCTGGAGGACTCACTAAACAGAGAACATCCCTGGTCATCACTACTATCTCTGATCTGGAGGACTCACTAAACAGAGAAAATCTCTGGGCATCTCTACTATCTCTGATCTGGAGGACTCACTAAACAGAGAACATCTCTGGGCATCTCTACTGCCTCTGATCTGGAGGACTCACTAAACAGAGAACATCTCTGGTCAACACTACTATCTCTGATCTGGAGGACTCAGTAAACAGAGAACATCCCTGGTCATCACTACTGCCTCTGATCTGGCAGACTTAGTAAACAGAGAACATCCCTGGGCATCTCTACTATCTCTGATCTGGAGGACTCACTAAACAGAGAACATCCCTGGTCATCACTACTATCTCTGATCTGGAGGACTCACTAAACAGAGAACATCTCTGGGCATCTCTACTATCTCTGATCTGGAGGACTCACTAAACAGAGAACATCTCTGGGCATCTCTACTATCTCTGATCTGGAGGACTCACTAAACAGAGAACATCCCTGGTCATCACTACTATCTCTGATCTGGAGGACTCAGTAAACAGAGAACATCCCTGGTCATCCCTACTGCCTCTGATCTGGAGGACTCACTAAACAGAGAACATCCCTGGTCATCCCTACTATCTCTGATCTGGAGGACTCACTAAACAGAGAACATCCCTGGTCATCCCTACTGCCTCTGATCTGGAGGACTCACTAAACAGAGAACATCCCTGGTCATCCCTACTAGCCTCTGATCTGGAGGACTCACTAAACAGAGAACATCCCTGGTCATTACTACTGCCTCTGATCTGGAGGACTCACTAAACAGAGAACATCCCTTGTCATCACTATTATCTCTGATCTGGAGGACTCACTAAACAGAGAACATCCCTGGTCATCTCTACTATCTCTGATCTGGTGGACTCACTAAACAGAGAACATCCCTGGTCATCTCTACTGCCTCTGATCTGGAGGACTCACTAAACAGAGAACATCCCTGGTCATCTCTACTATCTCTGATCTGGAGGACTCACTAAACAGAGAACATCCCTGGTCATCCCTACTGCCTCTGATCTGGAGGACTCACTAAACAGAGAACATCCCTGGTCATCACTACTATCTCTGATCTGGAGGACTCACTAAACAGAGAACATCCCTGGTCATCTCTACTATCTCTGATCTGGAGGACTCACTAAACATAGAACATCCCTGGGCATCTCTACTATCTCTGATCTGGAGGACTCACTAAACAGAGAACATCCCTGGTCATCCCTACTGCCTCTGATCTGGAGGACTCAGTAAACAGAGAACATCCCTGGTCATCTCTACTATCTCTGATCTGGAGGACTCACTAAACAGAGAACATCCCTGGTCATCTCTACTATCTCTGATCTGGAGGACTCACTAAACAGAGAACATCCCTGGTCATCTCTACTATCTCTGATCTGGAGGACTCACTAAACAGAGAACATCCCTGGTCATCTCTACTGCCTCTGATCTGGAGGACTCACTAAACAGAGAACATCCCTGGTCATCTCTACTATCTCTGATCTGGAGGACTCACTAAACAGAGAACATCCCTGGTCATCCCTACTGCCTCTGATCTGGAGGACTCACTAAACAGAGAACATCCCTGGTCATCCCTACTATCTCTGATCTGGAGGACTCACTAAACAGAGAACATCTCTGGTCATCTCTACTATCTCTGATCTGGAAGACTCACTAAACAGAGAACATCTCTGGGCATCTCTACTATCTCTGATCTGGAGGACTCACTAAACAGAGAACATCCCTGGTCATCTCTACTATCTCTGATCTGGAGGACTCACTAAACAGAGAACATCTCTGGCATCTCTACTATCTCTGATCTGGAGGACTCACTAAACAGAGAACATCTCTGGTCATCTCTACTATCTCTGATCTGGAGGACTCACTAAACAGAGAACATCCCTGGTCATCCCTACTGCCTCTGATCTGGAGGACTCACTAAACAGAGAACATCCCTGGTCATCTCTACTATCTCTGATCTGGAGGACTTAGTAAACAGAGAACATCCCTGGTCATCACTACTATCTCTGATCTGGAGGACTCAGTAAACAGAGAACATCCCTGGTCATCTCTACTATCTCTGATCTGGAGGACTTAGTAAACACAACTTCTTCATTTGTAAATTAAGTGTTGGAGAAAGCCATTGGCTATCTGTAAAAAAATAAATATATTTATATATATATATTAAATTAAAAACGGTGCCGTGTGGTTTGCTTAATATCAGGAAATAAAAAGATTTATACTTTTATGTTTACTTTTGATACTTAAGTATATTTAAAACCAAATACTTTTAGTCTTTTACTCACGTAGTATTTTACTTTCACTTGAGTCATTTTCTATGAAAATATATTTTATTTTTTAACTCAAGTATGACAATTGGGTTCTCTTTCCACCACAGTGTGTGTGTGCTGCAGGCTTTACAGAGCATACCGATGATTCCTCCCAGACATTTAACCCTGTACCAAGTAGGAGGGGTATAGGGGAGGGGGGATTGTTTCATTGTAGTTGTTCTGTGTGAGAATGACACGTCAATCAAGAGTTCGTGTCTCTGGTTGGGTCCAATGTTCATAATGGGTAGATATAGCAGCCTGTCTCTGGTTGGGTCCAATGTTCATAATGGGTAGATATAGCAGCCTGTCTCTGGTTGGGTCCAATGTTCATAATGGGTAGATATAGCAGCCTGTCTCTGGTTGGGTCCAATGTTCATAATGGGTATATATAGCAGTCTGTCTCTGGTTGGGTCCAATGTTCATAATGGGTAGATATAGTCCAAGCCTGTCTCTGGTTGGGTCCAATGTTTATAATGGGGATATAGCAGCCTGTCTCTGGTTGGGTCCAATGTTTATAATGGGTAGATATAGCAGCCTGTCTCTGGTTGGGTCCAATGTTTATAATGGGTAGATATAGCAGCCTGTCTCTGGTTGGGTCCAATGTTTATAATGGGTAGATATAGCAGCCTGTCTCTGGTTGGGTCCAATGTTCATAATGGGCATAGCAGCCTGTCTCTGGTTGGGTCCAATGTTTATAATGGGTAGATATAGCAGCCTGTCTCTGGTTGGGTCCAATGTTCATAATGGGTATTGCAGCCTGTCTCTGGTTGGGTCCAATGTTCATAATGGGTAGATATAGCAGCCTGTCTCTGGTTGGGTCCAATGTTTATAATGGGTAGATATAGCAGCCTGTCTCTGGTTGGGTCCAATGTTCATAATGGGTATAGCAGCCTGTCTCTGGTTGGGTCCAATGTTTATAATGGGTAGATATAGCAGCCTGTCTCTGGTTGGGTCCAATGTTCATAATGGGTATAGCAGCCTGTCTCTGGTTGGGTCCAATGTTTATAATGGGTAGATATAGCAGCCTGTCTCTGGTTGGGTCCAATGTTCATAATGGGTAGATATAGCAGCCTGTCTCTGTTTGGGTCCAATGTTTATAATGGGTAGATATAGCAGCCTGTCTCTTGTTGGGTCCAATGTTCATAATGGGTAGATATAGCAGCCTGTCTCTGGTTGGGTCCAATGTTCATAATGGGTATAGCAGCCTGTCTCTGGTTGGGTCCAATGTTCATAATGGGTAGATATAGCAGCCTGTCTCTTGGTTGGGTCCAATGTTCAATAATGGGTAGATATAGCAGCCTGTCTCTGGTTGGGTCCAATGTTCATAATGGGTAGATATAGCAGCCTGTCTCTGGTTGGGTCCAATGTTCATAATGGGTAGTAGATATAGCAGCCTGTCTCTGGTTGGGTCCAATGTTTATAATGGGTATATATAGCAGCCTGTCAATGTTCTGGTCTCTTGGGTCCAATGTTCATAATGGGTATATATAGCAGCCTGTCTCTGGTTGGGTCCAATGTTCATAATGGGTATATATAGCAGCCTGTCTCTGGTTGGGTCCAATGTTTATAATGGGTAGATATAGCAGCCTGTCTCTGGTTGGGTCCAATGTTTATAATGGGTCCAATGTTCATAATATAGCAGCCTGTCTCTGGTTGGGTCCAATGTTCATAATGGGTAGATATAGCAGCCTGTCTCTGGTTGGGTCCAATGTTCATAATGGGTAGATATAGCATGTCTCGCAATGTTCATAATGGTTATATAACCTCTCCCTCTGGGAATGTTCATAATGGGTAGATATAGCACCTGTCTCTGGTTTGGGTAGAATGTGTGTGTGTGTGTGTGTGTGTGTGTGTGTGTGTGTGTGTGTGACACTGCTAAGATTCTTCTAAGAACCGATAGGTTGAACTCATACTGCTTTGGGTGAAATCACAAGGAGCACCACCTCTCTCTCTCTCTCTCTCTCTCTCTCTCTCTCTCTCTCTCTCTCTCTCTCTCTCTCTCTCCTACTCTTCCATTTCATTTCTGCTCTTGGTACTGACACTCTAGTGCAGGGTGCTGACAGTGACATTTGGTGGCGTTGTCATCGCCTTGTCACCTCAATTTAGCATCACTCTCTCTTTTTATCTCTCTCTCCCTTTCTCACTTTTAAAAGTAGTGCTCTCTCTCTCTCTCTCTCTCTCTCTCTCTTTCTAGACCTACACCAACCTCGTCAGCAGCCTATTCCCCCTTCCTTCACAGCCAGATGGTGTCATGTTGGGGTGAACACATGAGTTGGTGGAGGGAGAGATGGAGAGGGAGAGAGAGTCTTAAGTAAAGTAACTGGGGCCAGGAGAGGAGGAGGAGGAGTGGAGGAGCATTGATGCCTCTTTAGGGAACAGAGGTCTTCAACTCAGCCCAAGTTAAACAGTCTCAAACCTTCACCTGCTCATAGGAGACACACACACACACACACACACACACACACACACACACACACACACACACACACACACACACACACACACACACACACACACACACACACACACACACTGGAGAACTCATCACTAAAGGGTCTCACTAATCAGACTAAAGAGTGAGTAAGGCAGTAAAACAGGAGACAGTCATGCATTAGTCTAAGAGACACGGCCCTGATGAAGCCACTTTCCCTTTAGAAAAGAACAGATAGCCACCAACACACCTCAGGTGTAACACCAGTCTCAGAGGAAGCCCTCCTGCTAGGAACACAGGAGAACTCACCAGTCTCAGAGGAAGCCCTCCCGCTAGGAACACAGGAGAACTCACCAGTCTCAGAGGAAGCCCTCCTGCTAGTAACACAGGAGAACTCACCAGTCTCAGAGGAAGCCCTCCTGCTAGTAACACAGGAGAACTCACCAGTCTCAGAGGAAGCCCTCCTGCTAGTAACACAGGAGAACTCACCAGTCTCAGAGGAAGCCCTCCTGCTAGTAACACAGGAGAACTCATCAGTCTCAGAGGAAGCCCTCCTGCTAGTAACACAGGAGAACTCACCAGTCTCAGAGGAAGCCCTCCTGCTAGTAACACAGGAGAACTCACCAGTCTCAGAGGAAGCCCTCCT
Source organism: Oncorhynchus tshawytscha (assembly GCF_018296145.1). Classification (NCBI taxonomy): domain Eukaryota; kingdom Metazoa; phylum Chordata; class Actinopteri; order Salmoniformes; family Salmonidae; genus Oncorhynchus; species Oncorhynchus tshawytscha. Next base: position 142,552 of record NW_024609525.1, read on the forward strand.
GCTAGTAACACAGGAGAACTCATCAGTCTTAGAGGACGCCCTTATGACCAGGGACGTCTGTGAGGATCTGTCTGGCTCTCTTTATGACCAGGGAAGTCTGTGAGGATCTGTCTGGCTCTCTTTATGACCAGGGAAGTCTGTGAGGATCTGTCTGGCTCTCTTTATGACCAGGGCAGTCTGTGAGGATCTGTCTGGCTCTCTATATGACCAGGGCAGTCTGTGAGGATCTGTCTGTCTCTCTATATGACCAGGGCAGTCTGTGAGGATCTGTCTGTCTCTCTATATGACCAGGGCAGTCTGTGAGGATCTGTCTGGCTCTCTTTATGACCAGGGCAGTCTGTGAGGATCTGTCTGTCTCTCTATATGACCAGGGCAGTCTGTGAGGATCTGTCTGGCTCTCTATATGACCAGGGCAGTCTGTGAGGATCTGTCTGGCTCTCTATATGACCAGGGCAGTCTGTGAGGATCTGTCTGGCTCTCTTCATGACCAGGGAAGTCTGTGATGATCTGTTGGCTCTCTATATGACCAGGGCAGTCTGTGAGGATCTGTCTGGCTCTCTATATGACCAGGAAAGTCTGTGCAGTAGATAACCAATGAAGGAGGCAGAAGTAGTTAGCGTAGTGCTAATGATGTGCAGCAGCTCCTTCGTCAGGCAGGTTCCATCCCTAATGGCACCCTATTCCCTACATACGGCACTACTTTCAACCAGGGTCCATATTCAGCAGTGCACTATGTAAGGAACAGGGTACCATTTGGGCCAGGTCCCCGACCCTGCTTAAGGCACAGTGGGAAGGGTTGGCTAAAGCACTTCCATCCTTCACTTCACACTTTGAATGAAATAGGGAATTCAGTGCAATTGGGCAGCAGGCCAGAAAAGAGAAGTAAGGGGGTAGGGAGGGAATGGGATGGGAGAGGAGAGGAGGAGGGAGGGAGGGAGAGAGAGAGAGAGAGAGAGAGAGAGAGAGAGAGAGAGAGAGACAGAGAGACAGAGAGAGAGAGAGACAGAGAGAGAGAGAGAGAGAGAGAGAGAGAGAGAGAGAGAGAGAGACAGAGAGAGAGAGAGAGAGAAAGAGAGGGAGAGAGACAGAGAGAGAAAGAGAGAGAGAGAGAGACAGAGAGAGAGAGATACAGAGAGAGAAAGAGAGAGAGAGAGACAGAGAGACAGAGAGACAGAGAGAGAAAGAGAGAGAGAGAGAGAGTATCAAGGTCGGGGGAGATGTTGTTAATGAGAGGAGGAGGAGGATTAGAAAGATGGAGAGCAGTGAAGATAAGAGGAGAGTGAAGAGGCTGGTCTCAGAGAGCTCCAGTGGTCCAGGTGCTGAATACCAGGAAATAACCAGGAGAAGAAATAGCAAAGTGAAAGACAGAACGTAGTGTCTCTCTGGGGGATTTGACCGTCCCTGTCTAGCCACTCTGAACAACATCATGTCAATCATGTCCAGTCACATGACCTTTGTGGACTGGTCAGCAGACCTGGGTTCAAATACTATTTGATATTTTTCAAATACTTTAAGCATTAGCTCTTGCCTGCCTAGAATGTCAGATGGGTGGGGTTTCCAGTTTTGGACTTTATTAGAATGTCAGATGGGTGAGGTTTCCAGTTTTGCACCTATTAGAATGTCAGATGGGCGGGGTTTCCAGTTTTGGACCTATTAGAATGTCCGATGGGCAGGGTTTACAGTTTTGGACCTATTAGAATGTCCGATGGGCGGGGTTTACAGTTTTGGACCTATTAGAATGTCAGATGGGCGGTCTGTGAGATGGGCGTGGTTTCCAGTTTTGGACCTATTAGAATGTCAGATGGGCGGGGTTTACAGTTTTTGGACCTATTAGAATGTTAGATGGGCGGGGTTTACAGTTTTAGGACTTTTCATGTTGTATTGATATTACATTTTATTATAGTGATTTAAGCTACAAAATGTTTAAAAAAAAAATGTTTTGGGGGGGAGAGAACACGAATAAATTCACATAGAAATATATTTTATAGATCTGTCCTTCTCATTGAAAGCAGCTAAGAAGCTGTAGATATGTTCTATGTGCTCTATTTCTATGCTTCTAGTTCTTGAGTTTCTCTTCCTGCATCATTCACTTTCAGTTTGGTACAACAGCGGAAAAGACAATATTTCTGGCTAATCTATTTCACAGTGGTTTAGATGTTACAATGATTCTCTACACTAGATTTGCTTGTTTAGTCACATAAACTATAAGTTTGAACTCAATTGTTTTCTAGTTCAGGTAATACCTCATCCCAACAGTTGAGTTAACAAAAACTAACAAAAGAAGGTTGTTTGGATCCAATGACTTAATAGTAATAATTAGTTGGGTGTTTTTAACGTTGTGGTTTGTAGAGTCTAGACTGTGGATGATGTGACGTCATGCAGATGTTTCTGAGAGGATAGCCTGGCTGGTTAGGGTTTATTGATGAAAAGGCAAAACAGACTGTGTGTGTGTGTGTGTGTGTGTGTGTGTGTGTGTGTGTGTGTGTGTGTGTGTGTGTGTGTGTGTGTGTGTGTGTGTGTGTGCAAGGTGGTATCTTATTTGACGTTCCTCATTTTAGATGCTGCTCAGGGAAACCAGACCAGAACTGAGCCTGTTAACTTTCTCCTCCTCCTCCTCTTCCCCCTCCTCCTCTTCCTCCTCTTAGCTCTTCAGATCATTTACTTCAGTCATTTACTCTGTGTGTCTATCATCAATGTGAAGCTCCTGGGTTTCTGAGAGGGTTACTTGAAACTCCTGGGTTTCTGAGAGGGTTACTTGAAACTCCTGGGTTTCTGAGAGGGTTACTTGAAGCTCCTGGGTTTCTGAGAGGGGTTACTTGAAGCTCCTGGGTTTCTGAGAGGGTTACTTGAAGCTCCTGGGTTTCTGAGAGGGGTTACTTGAAGCTCCTGGGTTTCTGAGAGGGGTTACTTGAAGCTCCTGGGTTTCTGAGAGGGGTTACTTGAAGCTCCTGGGTTTCTGAGAGGGGTTACTTGAAGCTCCTGGGTTTCTGAGAGGGGTTACTTGAAGCTCCTGGGTTTCTGAGAGGGGTTACTTGGGAACATCTGCCTGTTCTGTATTCTGTTTTCTGTATGCTGTGCCTGGGGCTCCTCTAATGCTCTGTCAACAGGAGGCTATGCCCGTCTCTTTCTACAGTGTTTTAACCTGATGTGACGGTTTCTAAAAGACTGACAGCATGGGGAAGACTTAGGACAGGAGTCTTCTGAAGGAAGTAATGCAGGTTTTGAAGTGGTTTAGGACAGGGTCTTTTGAAGGAAGTCATGCAGGTTTAGGAGAGGGGTCTTCTGAAGGAAGTGGTTTTGGTTTTAGGACAGGGGTCTTCTGAAGGAAGTCATGCAGGTTTAGAAGTGGTTTAGGACAGGGGTATTCTGAAAGAAGACATTTAGTTTAAAAGTGGTTTAGTTTGGTTTATTCAGAGAGCCATTAGAGTTGTTTTATTAGTTGTATTTATTAGTTGTTTTATTAGTCTGAAGCAGCAGCTCTTATTCATTGGGTTCCACACTGATACACTGATAGACAACGACAGTCACACACATTAAAATACAACTATGTATAAACTATACAACTTAAAAACATTAAGGCACGTCGTAGAACGTAGAACGTGTCTGCGTATGTGACTGTTTTGTACCCTCTCAGTCCTCTCCATGAAATGCTGTCTGGGTGGTGGGTTCTATTAACATATCAAATTGGTATATTTTACATTTTAAATATTTAAATATATGAAATTGTTTTAAGATATTCACCATGGATCATTTAGATATTTAATGTTTAATTTTTAGGATAGGTTTAACAAGAAAATAAATCACCAAAATGATTTGATAAAATATTGAATTTGATCTTTACTGCTACAGCCCATAGAAAGTATGTTGAATAACATGTTGATAAATGCCTTAACATGCAGTACACGGCAGAGCCGTCACTACCACATGCCGCCAGTAGATGGCAGACTACCCCGAGCTCAGAGTTCAGCCCCATCGCTTCAGCTTCTGTTATGGCTACTGCAACGTGGGCTGTTTGGGGCAGACACCTTCATACAACAAGATATATCTCTCTAATACCTGGGCTTCAAACACAATGATGAGGTGGGATGGAGGGGTACTGTGTGTGTGTGTGTGTGTGTGTGTGTGGTTGGTTGGTTGGTTGTGTGTGTGTGTGAGTGTGATTGCGTGTATGTGAGTTGTGTGTGTGTACGTGGTTGTGTGAGTGTGTTGTGTGTGTGTGTTTGTGTGTGTGTGTGTGTGTGTGTGTGAGTGTGGTGTGTGTGTGTGATTGTGTGTGTGTCATTGTGTGTGTGAGTGTGTGTGGTTGTGGTTGTGCTTGTGTGTGTGTGTGTTGTGTGTGTGTGGTTGTGTGTGTGTGTGTCTGTGTGTGTGTGTGTGTGTGTGTGGTTGTGTGTGTGTGTGTGTGTCTGTGTGTCTGTGTGTCTGTGTGTCTGTGTGTCTGTGTGTCTGTGTGTCTGTGTGTGTGTGTGTGTGTGTGGTGTGTGTGTGTGTCTGTGTGTGTGTGTGTGTGTGTGTGTGTGTGTGAGTGTGGTTGTGTGCGTGTGATGTGTGTGTGTCATTGTGTGTGTGTGTGTGTGTGGTGTCTGTGTGTGATTGTGTGTGTGTGTGTGTGTGTGTGTGTGGTTGTGCTTGTGTGTGTGTGTGTCTGTGTGTGTGTGTGTGGTTGTGTGTGTGTGTGTGTGTGTGTGTGTGTGTGTGTGTGTGTGTGTGTGTGTGTGTGTGTGTGTGTGTGTGTGTGTGTGTGTGTGTGTCTGTGTGTCTGTGTGTGTGTGTGTGTGTGTGTGTGTGTGTGTGTGTGTGTGTGTGTGTGTGTGTGTGTGTGTGTGTGTGTGTGTGTGTGTGTGTGTGTGTGTGTGTGTCTGTGTGTGTGTGTGTGTGTCTGTGTGTGTGTGTGTGTGTGTGTGTGTGTGTGTGTGTGGTTATGTGTGGTTATGTGTGTGTGTGATTGT
>NW_024609525.1:155000-170000 GCF_018296145.1 Oncorhynchus tshawytscha
CTCTTGACAACAAGGTTGATGAAATCCGAGCAAGGGTAGCATTCCAGAGGGACATCAGAGACTGTAACGTTCTTTGCTTCACGGAAACATGGCTAACTGGAGAGACGCAATCCGAAGCGGTGCAGCCAGCGGGTTTCTCCACGCATCGCGCCGACAGAAACAAACATCTTTCTGGTAAGAAGAGGGGCGGGGGCGTATGCCTTATGGCCAACGTGACATGGTGTGATGAAAGAAACATACAGGAACTCAAATCCTTCTGTTCACCTGATTTAGAATTCCTCACAATCAAATGTAGACCGCATTATCTACCAAGAGAATTCTCTTCGATTATAATCACAGCCGTATATATCCCCCCAAGCAGACACATCGATGGCTCTGAACGAACTTTATTTAACTCTCTGCAAACTGGAAACGATTTATCCGGAGGCTGCATTCATTGTAGCTGGGGATTTTAACAAGGCTAATCTGAAAACAAGACTCCCTAAATTTTATCAGCATATCAATTGCGCAACCAGGGGTGGAAAGACCCTGGATCATTGTTACTCTAACTTCCGCAACGCATATAAGGCCCTGCCCCGCCCCCTTTCGGAAAAGCTGACCACGACTCCATTTTGTTGATCCCTGCCTACAGACAGAAACTAAAACAAGAAGCTCCCATGCTGAGGTCTGTCCAACGCTGGTCTGACCAAGCTGACTCCACACTCCAAGACTGCTTCCATCACGTGGACTGGGAGATGTTTCGTATTGCGTCAGACAACAACATTGACGAATACGCTGATTCGGTGTGCGAGTTCATTAGAACGTGCGTTGAAGATGTCGTTCCCATAGCAACGATTAAAACATTCCCTAACCAGAAACCGTGGATTGATGGCAGCATTCGTGTGAAACTGAAGGCGCGAACCACTGCTTTTAATCAGGGCAAGGTGTCTGGTAACATGACTGAATACAAACAGTGCAGCTATTCCCTCCGCAAGGCTATCAAACAAGCTAAGCGCCAGTACAGAGACAAAGTAGAATCTCAATTCAACTGCTCAGACACAAGAGGCATGTGGCAGGGTCTACAGTCAATCACGGACTACAGGAAGAAACCCAGCCCAGTCACGGACCAGGATGTCTTGCTCCCAGGCAGACTAAATCACTTTTTGCCCGCTTTGAGGACAATACAGTGCCACTGACACGGCCTGCAACGAAAACATGCGGTCTCTCCTTCACTGCAGCCGAAGTGAGTAAGACATTTAAACGTGTTAACCCTCGCAAGGCTGCAGGCCCAGACGGCATCCCCAGCCACGCCCTCAGAGTATGCGCAGACCAGCTGGCCGGTGTGTTTACGGACATATTCAATCAATCCCTATACCAGTCTGCTGTTCCCACATGCTTCAAGAGGGCCACCATTGTTCCTGTTCCCAAGAAAGCTAAGGTAACTGAGCTAAACGACTACCGCCCCGTAGCACTCACATCCGTCATCATGAAGTGCTTTGAGAGACTAGTCAAGGACCATATCACCTCCACCCTACCTGACACCCTAGACCCACTCCAATTTGCTTACCGCCCAAATAGGTCCACAGACGATGCAATCTCAACCACACTGCACACTGCCCTAACCCATCTGGACAAGAGGAATACCTATGTGAGAATGCTGTTCATCGACTACAGCTCGGCATTCAACACCATAGTACCCTCCAAGCTCGTCATCAAGCTCGAGACCCTGGGTCTCGACCCCGCCCTGTGCAACTGGGTACTGGACTTCCTGACGGGCCGCCCCCAGGTGGTGAGGGTAGGCAACAACATCTCCTCCCCGCTGATCCTCAACACTGGGGCCCCACAAGGGTGCGTTCTGAGCCCTCTCCTGTACTCCCTGTTCACCCACGACTGCGTGGCCACGCACGCCTCCAACTCAATCATCAAGTTTGCGGACGACACAACAGTGGTAGGCTTGATTACCAACAACGACGAGACGGCCTACAGGGAGGAGGTGAGGGCCCTCGGAGTGTGGTGTCAGGAAAATAACCTCACACTCAACGTCAACAAAACTAAGGAGATGATTGTGGACTTCAGGAAACAGCAGAGGGAACACCCCCATCCACATCGATGGAACAGTAGTGGAGAGGGTAGCAAGTTTTAAGTTCCTCGGCATACACATCACAGACAAACTGAATTGGTCCACTCACACAGACAGCATCGTGAGGAAGGCGCAGCAGTGCCTCTTCAACCTCAGGAGGCTGAAGAAATTCGGCTTGTCACCAAAAGCACTCACAAACTTCTACAGATGCACAATCGAGAGCATCCTGGCGGGCTGTATCACCGCCTGGTATGGCAACTGCACCGCCCTCAACCGTAAGGCTCTCCAGAGGGTAGTGAGGTCTGCACAACGCATCACCGGGGCAAACTACCTGCCCTCCAGGACACCTACACCACCCGATGCTACAGGAAGGCTATAAAGATCATCAAGGACATCAACCACCCGAGCCACTGCCTGTTCACCCCGCTGTCATCCAGAAGGCGAGGTCAGTACAGGTGCATCAAAGCTGGGACCGAGAGACTGAAAAACAGCTTCTATCTCAAGGCCATCAGACTGTTAAACAGCCACCACTAACATTGAGTGGCTACTGCCAACACACTGTCAATGACACTGACTCTACTCCAGCCACTTTAATAATGGGAATTGATGGGAAATGATGTAAATATATCACTAGCCACTTTAAACAATGCTACCTTATATAATGTTACTTAACCTACATTATTCATCTCATATGCATACGTAGATACTGTACTCTATATCATCGACTGCATCCTTATGTAATACATGTATCACTAGCCACTTTAACTATGCCACTTGGTTTACATACTCATCTCATATGTATATACTGTACTCGATATCATCTACTGTATCTTGCCTATGCTGCTCTGTACCATCACTCATTCATATATCCTTATGTACATATTCTTTATCCCCTTACACTGTGTATAAGACAGTAGTTTTTGGAATTGTTAGTTAGATTACTTGTTCGTTATTACTGCATTGTCGGAACTAGAAGCACAAGCATTTCGCTACACTCGCATTAACATCTGCTAACCATGTGTATGTGACAAATAAAATTTGATTTGATTTGATTTGATTTGATTTGAAGGGCCATGAGGTCCCTGCTTCATTCAGTATGGAGATCAATGTAAACAGGGCCATAAGGTCCCTGCTTCATCCATTATAGAGACCCATTTAAAACATAAAGGGCCATGAGGTCCCTGCTTCATTCAGTATGGAGATCAATGTAAACAGGGCCATGAGGTCCCTGCTTCATCCAGTATGGAGATCAATGTAAACAGGGCCATGAGGTCCCTGCTTCATCCAGTATGGAGATCAATGTAAACAGGGCCATGAGGTCCCTGCTTCATCCAGTATGGAGATCAATGTAAACAGGGCCATGAGGTCCCTGCTTCATCCAGTATGGAGATCAATGTAAACAGGGCCATGAGGTCCCTGCTTCATCCAGTATGGAGATCAATGTAAACAGGGCCATGAGGTCCCTGCTTCATCCAGTATGGAGATCAATGTAAACAGGGCCATGAGGTCCCTGCTTCATCCAGTATGGAGATCAATGTAAACAGGGCCATGAGGTCCCTGCTTCATCCAGTATGGAGATCAATGTAAACAGGGCCATGAGGTCCCTGCTTCATCCAGTATGGAGATCAATGTAAACAGGGCCATGAGGTCCCTGCTTCATCCAGTATGGAGATCAATGTAAACAGGGCCATGAGGTCCCTGCTTCATCCAGTATGGAGATCAATGTAAACAGCATTTATGTGGGTTAATATTGCTTTGCTCTGGTTACAAAAGGAAAGCATCAACTAGCTGCTTAGCTAAACATTGGAAGGAGCACAATCCATGGCTACAAAGCTAGCAGGCTAGTTAGCAATAGCTACTCTGTAAGCTAGCAGGCTAGTTAGCAATAGCTACTCTGTAAGCTAGCTGGTGAGTTAGATATAGCTACTCTGTAAGCTAGCAGGCTAGTTAGCAATAGCTACTCTGTAAGCTAGCTGGTGAGTTAGATATAGCTACTCTGTAAGCTAGCAGGCTAGTTAGATATAGCTACTCTGTAAGCTAGCTGGCTAGTTAGATATAGCTACTCTGTAAGCTAGCTGGTGAGTTAGATATAGCTACTCTGTAAACTAGCTGGCTAGTTAGATATAGCTACTCTGTAAGCTAGCTGGCTAGTTAGATATAGCTACTCTGTAAGCTAGTAGAGTATAGGTAGTGGATGGTAGAGTGTAGGTAGTGGATGGTATAGTGTAGGTAGTGGATGGTAGAGTGTAGGTAGTGGATGGTAGAGTGTAGGTAGTGGATGGTAGAGTGTAGATAGTGGATGGTAGAGTGTAGTTAGTGGATAGTAGAGTGTAGGTAGTGGATGGTAGAGTGTTGGTAGTGGATGGTAGAGTGTAGGTAGTGGATGGTAGAGTGTAGGTAGTGTATAGTAGAGTGTAGGTAGTGGATGGTAGAGTGTTGGTAGTGGATGGTAGAGTGTAGGTAGTGGATGGTAGAGTGTAGGTAGTGGATAGTAGAGTGTAGGTAGTGGATGGTAGAATGTAGGTAGTGGATAGTAGAGTGTAGGTAATGGATGGTAGAGTGTAGGTAGTGGATGGTAGAGTGTAGGTAGTGGATGGTAGAGTGTAGGTAGTGGATGGTAGAGTGTAGGTAGTGGATGGTAGAGTGTAGGTAGTGGATGGTAGAGTGTAGGTAGTGGATGGTAGAGTATAGGTAGTGGATGGTAGAGTGTAGGTAGTGGATGGTAGAGTGTAGGTAGTGGATGGTAGAGTGTAGGTAGTGGATGGTAGAGTGTAGGTAGTGGATGGTAGAGTGTAGGTAGTGGATGGTAGAGTGTAGGTAGTGGATAGTAGAGTGTAGGTAGTGGATGGTAGAGTGTAGGTAGTGGATGGTAGAGTGTAGGTAGTGGATAGTAGAGTGTAGGTAGTGGATGGTAGAGTGTAGGTAGTGGATGGTAGAGTGTAGGTAGTGGATGGTAGAGTGTAGGTAGTGGATGGTAGAGTGTAGGTAGTGGATAGTAGAGTGTAGGTAGTGGATGGTAGAGTGTAGGTTGTGTAATGATGACATCATTGCTGTCTCTCCTTTTCAGGCGTCCTTTATCTATGACATCATAACCAACTACATTTTCTGGTTCTGCAGATGCATATCAGTGGAAGGTGTTTAAGTTGTGCAGTGAAACGAGGCTGTAGTGTTCCTTACTAAATCATCTCACCCCGTCTGTCTCCATCCCCCCCCCACCCTTGCAAAACGATCAACCAGTCGGTGGTCATTGAAGCTCCAAAATTAGCCCCTCTCTGTCTTTCTCTCTCTCTCTCTCTCTCTCTCTCTCTCTCTCTCTCTCTCTCTCTCTCTGTCTCTGTCTCTCTCTCTCTCTCACTCTCTCTCTCTGTCTCTGTCTCTGTCTCTCTCTGTCTGTCTCTCTCTCTCTCTCTCTGTCTCTGTCTCTGTCTCTCTCCCTCTCTCTCTCCAACCCTCACACCTCCTCTTCAAATATGTTGGCGTCTGTGAATTTGGATCAGTGTCTGTATCAATGTGATGGATCGCTCCTTCAACCGTTGACTTAATCCTCTCTGTCCGTTTGGTCCTTTGTTATGTCAGACCCTCATGTTATCAGAGGACATCAGATGTATGATCATTTACAACACAACATCAGACTGAAAACATCGGGCTGACAGCGGTGTCCCCTTTTTAATCACCAAGAGGATTGTAGTAACGCGTTAACCGAGCGATCACCCCCTTATTAAATCCCTGAGCCCTAGCTAACGTCGCGGCCCTGCTTTGTCTCTTGGTTCTAGTCGCAGCGCCGCGTCACCTTTCACCTACCAGACGGTTCTCAGGAGAGCTGCAGTGACAGTGGGCTGGGGGACCACGAGCCCACGCTCCTCTCATGCCCTCTCCCTCTGGTGCAGGGCCAGGCGCAGGAAGACTTCTACCAACAGGCCTCCTCGGACAAGAGGACCGAAGCCGACGGAAACTCTGACCCCAACTCTGGTGAGTGAGTCACCTGGTTTCCTGGTCTGCTGGTTTGCTCTCATCCTCTTCTTCCCTCTTCTGTTCACCTCTGACCACAACAGTCTGTTGGTCTACTCTACTCTCCTTCTGTTCACCGCTGACCCCAACTGTCTGTTGGTCTACTCTACTCTCCTTCTCTCCTTCTGTTCACCTCTGACCCCTACAGTCTGTTGGTCTACTCTACTCTCCTTCTGTTCACCGCTGACCCCAACTGTCTGTTGGTCTACTCTACTCTCCTTCTCTCCTTCTGTTCACCTCTGACCCCTACAGTCTGTTGGTCTACTCTACTCTCCTTCTCTCCTTCTGTTCACCTCTGACCCCTACAGTCTGTTGGTCTACTCTACTCTCCTTCTGTTCACCGCTGACCCCAACTGTCTGTTGGTCTACTCTACTCTCCTTCTCTCCTTCTGTTCACCTCTGACCCCTACAGTCTCTGACCCCTTCTCTCTCCTCTTGATCTCCTCCTCCTTCCCTCACCTCTTGATCTCCTCCTCCTTCTCTCTCCTCTTGATCTCCTCCTCCTTCCCTCTCCTCTTGATCTCCTCCTCCTACCCTCTCCTCTTGATCTCCTCCTCCTGCCCTCTCCTCTTCATCTCCTCCTCCTGCCCTCTCCTCTTCATCTCTTCATCTCCTCCTCCTGCCCTCTCCTCTTCATCTCCTCCTCCTGCCCTCTCCTCTTCATCTCCTCCTCCTGCCCTCTCCTTTTCATCTCCTCCTCCACCTCCATCTCCACCCCAACTCTGGTGAGTGAGTCACCTGGTTTCCTGGTCTGCTGGTTTGCTCTCATCCTCTTCTTCCCTCTTCTGTTCACCTCTGACCACAACAGTCTGTTGGTCTACTCTACTCTCCTTCTGTTCACCGCTGACCCCAACTGTCTGTTGGTCTACTCTACTCTCCTTCTCTCCTTCTGTTCACCTCTGACCCCTACAGTCTGTTGGTCTACTCTACTCTCCTTCTGTTCACCGCTGACCCCAACTGTCTGTTGGTCTACTCTACTCTCCTTCTCTCCTTCTGTTCACCTCTGACCCCTACAGTCTGTTGGTCTACTCTACTCTCCTTCTCTCCTTCTGTTCACCTCTGACCCCTACAGTCTGTTGGTCTACTCTACTCTCCTTCTGTTCACCGCTGACCCCAACTGTCTGTTGGTCTACTCTACTCTCCTTCTCTCCTTCTGTTCACCTCTGACCCCTACAGTCTGTTGGTCTACTCTACTCTCCTTCTGTTCACCTCTGACCCCAACAGTCTGTTGGTCTACTCTACTCTCCTCCTTCTCTCTCCTCTTGATCTCCTCCTCCTTCCCTCACCTCTTGATCTCCTCCTCCTTCTCTCTCCTCTTGATCTCCTCCTCCTTCCCTCTCCTCTTGATCTCCTCCTCCTACCCTCTCCTCTTGATCTCCTCCTCCTGCCCTCTCCTCTTCATCTCCTCCTCCTGCCCTCTCCTCTTCATCTCTTCATCTCCTCCTCCTGCCCTCTCCTCTTCATCTCCTCCTCCTGCCCTCTCCTCTTCATCTCCTCCTCCTGCCCTCTCCTTTTCATCTCCTCCTCCTGCCCTCTCCTCTTCATCTCCTCCTCCTGCCCTCTCCTCTTCATCTCCTCCTCCTGCCCTCTCCTCTTCATCTCCTCCTCCTGCCCTCTCCTCTTCATCTCCTCCTCCTGCCCTCTCCTCTTCATCTCCTCCTCCTGCCCTCTCCTCTTCCTCTCCTCCTCCTGCCCTCTCCTCTTCATCTCCTCCTCCTGCCCTCTCCTCTTCATCTCCTCCTCCTGCCCTCTCCTCTTCATCTCCTCCTCCTGCCCTCTCCTCTTCATCTCCTCCTCCTGCCCTCTCCTATTCATCTCCTCCTCCTGCCCTCTCCTCTTCATCTCCTCCTCCTGCCCTCTCCTCTTCCTCTCTGACAGGAAGGGAAGCATTGCAAATAGTCATTTTTACAATTATACATTATTATACATTATTATACATTATTATACATTATTATACATTATATACATTTAATTTATTTTCTTTTGTGTTAAAACTTTAGCACCTGTGTCTCCAACCTTAAGATATAGAACTACATCAATCCCAGAAACCTTTAGCCAGTGATATTAAATCCTAATGGAGCGAATAGAGGATGTTTAGAGTGTCCCAGTTTTTTTTTTTTTGGGGGGGGGGGGGGACGTGTGAAAATAACCTTCTTAATGAAATGTAAATTAACGTAGTGTCATTTGATCTCTTTAAAAATAAAACGTGTTCCGTGCCAACTTTTATTTTGCACTAATTTATTGCTCGGTGTTAATGTCCTCCAGCTTGCTTCCTGTTAGATCCTCCCGGGGGTGTACAGAGGAGATCCCCGTAGTCGAGTCACCTATTTGTGAAGCTCAGTGGATTTATTTAGAGATGATTTCCCAGTTGGAGACCCGGCAACACGGAGCCGACCTGAAATGTTTAACTTTTCAACTAGAAGTATTTCTAGAGGGAATGTTTCCCCGACCCACTTTTCCCCTTTTGTCATTAAGAGGTGAGGAGAGAGGAAGATATAGCCCTGAGGTCGGTACTAAACTGACTGTTAGAGGTGAGGAGAGAGGAAGATATAGCCCTGAGGTCGGTACTAAACTGACTGTTAGAGGTGAGGAGAGAGGAAGATATAGCCCTGAGGTCGGTACTAAACTGACTGTTAGAGGTGAGGAGAGAGGAAGATATAGCCCTGAGGTCGGTACTAAACTGACTGTTAGAGGTGAGGAGAGAGGAAGATATAGCCCTGAGGTCAGTACTAAACTGACTGTTAGAGGTGAGGAGAGAGGAAGATATAGCCCTGAGGTCGGTACTAAACTGACTGTTAGAGGTGAGGAGAGAGGAAGATATAGCCCTGAGGTCGGTACTAAACTGACTGTTAGAGGTGAGGAGAGAGGAAGATATAGCCCTGAGGTCGGTACTAAACTGACTGTTAGAGGTGAGGAGAGAGGAAGATATAGCCCTGAGGTCGGTACTAAACTGAATGTTAGAGGTGAGGAGAGAGGAAGATATAGCCCTGAGGTCGGTACTAAACTGACTGTTAGAGGTGAGGAGAGAGGAAGATATAGCCCTGAGGTCGGTACTAAACTGACTGTTAGAGGTGAGGAGAGAGGAAGATGTAGCCCTGAGGTCGGTACTAAACTGACTGTTAGAGGTGAGGAGAGAGGAAGATATAGCCCTGAGGTCGGTACTAAACTGACTGTTAGAGGTGAGGAGAGAGGAAGATATAGCCCTGAGGTCGGTACTAAACTGACTGTTAGAGGTGAGGAGAGAGGAAGATATAGCCCTGAGGTCGGTACTAAACTGACTGTTAGAGGTGAGGAGAGAGGAAGATATAGCCCTGAGGTCGGTACTAAACTGACTGTTAGAGGTGAGGAGAGAGGAAGATATAGCCCTGAGGTCGGTACTAAACTGACTGTTAGAGGTGAGGAGAGAGGAAGATATAGCCCTGAGGTCGGTACTAAACTGACTGTTAGAGGTGAGGAGAGAGGAAGATATAGCCCTGAGGTCGGTACTAAACTGACTGTTAGAGGTGAGGAGAGAGGAAGATATAGCCCTGAGGTCGGTACTAAACTGACTGTTAGAGGTGAGGAGAGAGGAAGATATAGCCCTGAGGTCGGTACTAAACTGACTGTTAGAGGTGAGGAGAGAGGAAGATATAGCCCTGAGGTCGGTACTAAACTGACTGTTAGAGGTGAGGAGAGAGGAAGATATAGCCCTGAGGTCGGTACTAAACTGACTGTTAGAGGTGAGGAGAGAGGAAGATATAGCCCTGAGGTCGGTACTAAACTGACTGTTAGAGGTGAGGAGAGAGGAAGATATAGCCCTGAGGTCGGTACTAAACTGACTGTTAGAGGTGAGGAGAGAGGAAGATATAGCCCTGAGGTCAGTACTAAACTGACTGTTAGAGGTGAGGAGAGAGGAAGATATAGCCCTGAGGTCAGTACTAAACTGACTGTTAGAGGTGGAGTAGTACTGTAGTACATCACCCAGAGGTCGGTACTAAACTGACTGTTAGAGGTAGAGTAGTACTGTAGTACATCACCCAGAGGTCGGTACTAAACTGACTGTTAGAGGTAGAGTAGTACTGTAGTACATCACCCAGAGGTCAGTACTAAACTGACTGTTAGAGGTAGAGTAGTACTGTAGTACATCACCCAGAGGTCAGTACTAAACTGACTGTTAGAGGTGGAGTAGTACTGTAGTACATTACCCAGAGGTCGGTACTAAACTGACTGTTAGAGGTGTAGTAGTACTGTAGTACATCACCCAGAGGTCGGTGCTGCATAACCCAAGCACATTCAGTAAACAGCACGGCTGTGATAGATATGGTTTTCACAATAACAACAAAAAGCTATTTGAGAAATTGAAGACCAAAGTACACAGTGTTTTTTTCTGTAGTTTTTGTTTGGTGGAGTGTCTGTAACCTGGTCGACAGCTTAAATATGACACCTACATTCTGTCAATATCATGCTTGACTCAACTGATTGTTGTATTTTGCTGCCGCAAAGGTGCTTCGTTGGTTGTCACAGTACTTTAGACCTGTAATCAACAACACTTTAATTGGAACATTTTCTTTTTGTGTCGACTTTGTGCTAATCGTTCGTCACGATAGAGCTAACATTGTTGCTGCACACTCCAATTAACTACAAAACCAATTAAGTTAAGACTTGTAATTAATTAGAGAACATGGCCAGAGTGCCATATATCCTGTTTTTTTTATTTTTTTAAATGCAATATTGGACAACGGCGCTCCAAATCCGGGTCACAAATGGTACCCTATCTCCTGTATAGTGTACTACATCTGATCAGAGCCCTATGGTGAATAGTAGTGCGCTTCGTAGGGAAACAGGGTTTCATTTAGGACGGAGCCAACGACTTGCAACATCTATCACGGGGGTCAGCAGCAAACTTACATGCCTTTCACGCAGTTGACAAAGTCCTTTTCGTTGTTATTAAGTCCCCCGACGTTCCAGGTAATCACCTTGGAATATATTTACATAAATTAAGGCTATTGATTTCATCCACTCTCCTCGCTTTCCAATGGAAACATTAGTTAAACCTGTTACACTTATCAAGAAATCCACTTCCTGGTGTGTGTTTATAATAAGGAATATCAAAAAAGGTTAACTGTTGATTTAATTGTCACACCGTTGTTGCAATGAAAACATATTGAGACAGTCGATATGAAATTATTCGTATTTCAAATTCCTTTTTCGTGTTTCTTCATAATGACGGTAGGGCTAAAGTATTAATTAAGAGGTGAGGAGAGCGCAGCCTAAGTCTGAGATATAAACAGGCTGATCTATAGCGTTGACCGTTTTCTGAGATATCTAAGATATCAACAGGCTGATCTACAGTGTTGACCGTTTTCTGAGATATCTAAGATATCAACAGGCTGATCTACAGTGTTGACCGTTTTCTGAGATATCTAAGATATCAACAGGCTGATCTACAGTGTTGACCGTTTTCTGAGATATCTAAGATATCAACAGGCTGATCTACAGTGTTGACCGGGGAGAGGGAGAGGGAGAGAGGGAGATGGAGAGGGAGGGGAGAGAGAGGGAGGGAGAGAGGGAGAGGGAGGGAGAGAGGGAGATGGAGAGGGAGGGAGAGAGAGGGAGGGAGAGAGGGAGATGGAGAGGGAGGGAGAGAGAGGGAGGGAGAGAGGGAGAGGAGAGGGAGAGGGAGACAGAGACAAAGACAGAGACAAAGACAGAGACAAAGACAGAGACAGAGACAGAGACAGAGACAGAGAGAGAGAGAGAGAGAGACAGAGAGAGAGAGACAGACAGAGACAAAGACAGAGACAAAGACAGAGACAAAGACAGAGACAGAGACAGAGACAGAGACAGAGACAGAGAGAGAGAGAGAGAGAGAGAGAGAGAGAGAGACAGAGACAGAGACAGAGACAGAGACAGAGACAGAGAGAAGGTCTTAAAATCTTAATGAACTTTTATAAGTGTAATGTTACTGTTAATTCTTTATTGGTTATTTCATGTTTGTTTATTATCTATTTCACTCGTCATAGAAACAAGATGTTCAACATCTTATTGAACATGTAAATGTACATCTAATATACTGTGAAAAAAAGGTGCTGTCTACAACCTAGAACGGTTATTCGGCTGTAGGAGAACCCTTTTAGGAACCCATTTTGGTTCCTGGTAAAAACCCTTTTAGGTTCCAGTATAACTATTTTAGGTTCCAGTAGAACCCTTTTAGGTTCAGTAGAACTCTTTTAGGTTCCAGGTAGAACTCTTTTAGGTTCCAGGTAAAACCCTTTTAGGTTCCAGTAGAACCCTTTTGGGTTGCAGTAGAACTCTTTTAGGTTCCAGGTAGAACTCTTTTAGGTTCCAGGTAAAACCCTTTTAGGTTCCAGTAGAACCCTTTTGGGTTGCAGTAGAACCCTTTTAGGTTCAGTAGAACTCTTTTAGGTTCCAGGTAGAACTCTTTTAGGTTCCAGGTAAAACCCTTTTAGGTTCCAGTAGAACCCTTTTGGGTTGCAGTAGAACCCTTTTAGGTTCAGTAGAACCCTTTTAGGTTCCAGTAGAACCCTTTTGGGTTGCAGTAGAACCCTTTTAGGTTCAGTAGAACTCTTTTAGGTTCCAGGTAGAACTCTTTTAGGTTCCAGGTAAAACCCTTTTAGGTTCCAGTAGAACCCTTTTGGGTTGCAGTAGAACCCTTTTAGGTTCAGTAGAACTCTTTTAGGTTCCAGGTAGAACTATTTTAGGTTCCAGGTAAAACCCTTTTAGGTTCCAGTAGAACCCTTTTGGGTTGCAGTAGAACTCTTTTAGGTTCCAGTAGAACCCTTATAGGTTCCAGTAGAACCATTTTAGGTTCCAGTAGAACTCTTTCAGGTTCCAGGTAGAACCCTTTCAGGTTCCAGGTAGAACCCTTTTAGGTTCCAGGTAGAACGCTTTCTATTACATAACAGAGATTTTTTTTTAAATACCTACTTGATGTTATCCAAACTTAATTTCCTCGGAGAAGACGTATTCCTTCACAACCTCTAGAATGTTATTTTTAAAACGTCCGTTATTAAACAGGAATGAGGTAGTCTGTCCCTGCTAATCAGTTGGAAGCAAACTCTCACTTCAAATTTGACAACTCATTAGAAGCAACGCAATAGAAGTATACATATTCTATATAAATATACAGTATACATATTCTATATAAATATACAGTATACATATTCTATATAAATATACAGTATACATATTCTATATAAATATACAGTATACATATTCTATATAAATATACAGTATACATATTCTATATAGATATACAGTATACATATTCTATATAAATATACAGTATACATATTCTATATAAATATACTTTATACATATTCTATATAAATATACATATTCTATATAAATATACAGTATACATATTCTATATAAATATACAGTATACATATTCTATATAAATATACAGTATACATATTCTATATAAATATACAGTATACATATTCTATATAGATATACAGTATACATATTCTATATAAATATACAGTATACATATTCTATATAAATATACAGTATACATATTCTATATAAATATACAGTATACATATTCTATATAAATATACAGTATACATATTCTATATAAATATACAGTATACATATTCTATATAAATATACAGTATACATATTCTATATAAATATACAGTATACATATTCTATATAAATATACACAGTATACATATTCTATATAGATATACAGTATACATATTCTATATAGATATACAGTATACATATTCTATATAAATATACAGTATACATATTCTATATAAATATACAGTATACATATTCTATATAAATATACAGTATACATATTCTATATAAATATACAGTATACATATTCTATATAAATATACAGTATACATATTCTATATAAATATACACAGTATACATATTCTATATAAATATACAGTATACATATTCTATATAAATATACAGTATACATATTCTATATAAATATACAGTATACATATTCTATATAAATATACAGTATACATATTCTATATAAATATACTTTATACATATTCTATATAAATATACACAGTATACATATTCTATATAAATATACAGTATACATATTCTATATAAATATACAGTATACATATTCTATATAAATATACAGTATACATATTCTATATAAATATACAGTATACATATTCTATATAAATATACAGTATACATATTCTATATAAATATACAGTATACATATTCTATATAAATATACACAGTATACATATTCTATATAAATATACAGTATACATATTCTATATAAATATACAGTATACATATTCTATATAGATATACAGTATACATATTCTATATAAATATACAGTATACATATTCTATATAAATATACAGTATACATATTCTATATAAATATACAGTATACATATTCTATATAAATATACAGTATATACATAAATATTCTATATAATAAATATACAGTATACATATTCTATATAAATATACAGTATACATATTCTATATAAATATACAGTATACATATTCTATAAATATTCTATATAATATATACAGTATACATATTCTATATAAATATACAGTATACATATTCTATATAAATATACAGTATACATATTCTATATAAATATACAGTATACATATTCTATAAATATAAATATACAGTATACATATTCTATATAAATATACAGTATACATATTCTATATAAATATACAGTATACATATTCTATATAAATATACAGTATACATATTCTATATAAATATACACAGTATACATATTCTATATAGATATACAGTATACATATTCTATAAATATACAGTATACATATTCTATATAAATATACAGTATACATATTCTATATAAATATACAGTATACATATTCTATATAAATATACAGTATACATATTCTATATAAATATACAGTATACATATTCATATTCTATATAAATATAAGTATAC
>NW_024609525.1:177500-192500 GCF_018296145.1 Oncorhynchus tshawytscha
TAAATGATAGTTTGGGTGATTGATATTTCCATAAGGAAGTTCTGAAGGTCCTTCTCTTCAATGGATGGTTATCAAAAGGTGTGTGTGTGTTGTGTGTGTCTACAGATGATGTACCTGTGTGTGTGTGTGTGTGAAGTCTACAGATAGATGTACCAGTCCTGAAGATGTGTGTGCGGTGTGTGTGAAGTCTTTGTGATGTGTGTGTGTGTGTGGTGTGTGGAGATAATAATCAGGCTATCATTAGTGTGTGTAATTTTCCAAAATGTCTTTGCAGTTTCAGCAAAGTGCCTGGTAATAATTACAGGCAATAATTCACTAGTTGCTATGCAACAAATATTCATTTCACAACCATTGAAATTGTGTTCAAAATAAATGCAGTATAGAAGCAGAGGTAATTTAATATTTACATTCATTTGATGCATGTGCAGCGATTAACAGAAAATAAGTCCAGTCCTGGAAGCTGTTCAGCTGTTGAAATCCATTTGAAAATCTTTCATTGGTTGTCTCTCAGTTAGATCGTTCCATTCAACACAGAGCTACTGCGGTGTTGTGGAAGTCTACAGATAGATGTACCTACTGCGGTGTTGTGGAAGTCTACAGATAGATGTACCTACTGCGGTGTTGTGGAAGTCTACAGATAGATGTACCTACTGCAGTGTTGTGGAAGTCTACAGATAGATGTACCTACTGCGGTGTTGTGGAAGTCTACAGATAGATGTACCTACTGCGGTGTTGTGGAAGTCTACAGATATATGTACCTACTGCGGTGTTGTGGAAGTCTACAGATAGATGTACCTACTGCGGTGTTGTGGAAGTCTACAGATAGATGTACCTACTGCGGTGTTGTGGAAGTCTACAGATAGATGTACCTACTGCAGTGTTATGGATGTCTACAGGTAGATGTACCTACTGCAGATAATATTATATGGTTTCCATTCACCAACAGCACAACACATTGAGATAGAGAGCCCAAGCTGAGATCAAAAGGTTTCTAGAAACCACATGTTTGTAATGACCGAGGTAAAGATTGAGGTTGAATGTGGCATAGGGCCTCATCTTAACGTAGTTTCTATCCTCAGGAGCCCAGAGGGTGGTGGAAGAGGGCAGACATCTGTTGAAGTGAGTTTTGGCTCCATTTGACTATTAAATCCAAGTACAAATATAACCGTTATGAATTGTTTCCAAGTATTCAGAGGTGACGGCGTGTTTTGCACTCTCCTTGGCAGACAGGAAGGCGATATATCGATTGGCTTTCTAAAGAAACAACTTGCTCACCATGCAACTTTGTTTATAATACTTTTTTTGTGGGGATAAGAAAAATAAGTTAAGGACCCCAAAAAAAAAGTATTTATGAGAGTTACTCTTGGTTATGTTCAGAGACAAAAACATGTTCAGCTGGACTTCCCATCACCGTCTCCTACCGTTCATCACTTCACTTCCTGGGTAGAGGTTTGTTTGTGGGTTTAGGACCGATCACTGTAACCGCCGTGATGTCATCAGTGTGCAGCCGGAGAGCATCGGATGGCCGGGTGTCCCCGTCTCCGTGGTCAGGGAGAATAAAGTCAACAGGGACTGTGTCCTAAATGGACCCTATAGAACCCTATTCCCTATGTAGTGCACTACTTTAGACCAGGGTGAATGGGGGCAATAGGGTTCTAATACAAAGTAATGCACTTTATATAGGGAATAGGGTTCTATAGGGCTCTGGTCTAAAGTAGTGCACTATATAGGGAATAGGGTTCTATAGGGCTCTGGTCTAAAGTAGTGCACTATATAGGGAATAGGGTTCTATAGGGCTCTGGTCTAAAGTAGTGCACTACATAGGGAATAGGCTCTAGGGCTCTGGATAGGGAGAGTCTAGGAATAGTGGACTAGAGAGGAGAGAGAAGGAGAGAGGAGATAAGGAGATGAGTGGAGAGAGAAGGAGAGAGGAGATAAGGAGATGAGTGGAGAGAGAAGGAGAGAGGAAATAAGGAGATGAGTGGAGAGAGAAGGAGAGAGGAGATAAGGAGATGAGTGGAGAGAGGAGAGAGGAGATAAGGAGATGAGCAGAGAGAGAAGGAGAGATGAGATAAGGAGATGAGTGGATAGAGAAGGAGAGAGGAGATAAGGAGATGAGTGGAGAGAGAAGGAGAGAGGAGATAAGGAGATGAGTGGATAGAGAAGGAGAGAGGTGATAAGGAGATGAGTGGAGAGAGAAGGAGAGAGGAGATAAGGAGATGAGTGGAGAGAGAAGGAGAGAGGAGATAAGGAGATGAGTGGAGAGAGAAGGAGAGAGGAGATAAGGAGATGAGTGGAGGAGAAGGAGAGAGGAGATAAGGAGATGAGTGGAGAGAGAAGGAGAGAGGAGATAAGGAGATGAGTGGAGAGAGAAGGAGAGAGGAGATAAGGAGATGAGTGGAGAGAGAAGAAGAGAGGAGATAAGGAGATGAGTGGAGAGAGAAGGAGAGAGGAGATAAGGAGATGAGTGGAGAGAGAAGAAGAGAGGAGATAAGGAGATGAGTGGAGAGAGAAGGAGAGAGGAGATAAGGAGATGAGTGGAGAGAGAAAATGTGACCAAAGTGACAGACTTGGTTGAAGAGAACAGAGAGAATAAAAAGAGGAGGAGGAGTGTGGGATGAAGAGGACAGAGAGAATGAAAAGAGGAGGAGGAGTGTGGGATGAAGAGGAAGGGAGTGGTTTATATAGTAAACCCTCCTGTTGCTCTCCTGAAACGGCTTTAGAGGCATTGATTGACTTATTGATTGATTGATTGATTGGTTGATCGATTGATTGATTGATTGATTGATTGATTGGTTGATCGATTGATTGATTGATTGAATTGGTGACATAATCAACAGTAAGAGGCTGTTCCAGACAATGTAAAATACATTTTTAAAAATGAGTTGTGGATAAAATATATTTTTTTATCAGGATAACACAGAATTTCTCCCTCCTTGTTTAAGTTGTCGTTGTGTTCTCTCCCTGCAGCCAACACTTTACCTGGATGGTTCAGAATTACCCAGAGTGCACTCTGACTGTGTGAGAAATTACCTACAGCCTGCGTTCAGGGAGGCGGATAGACAGATGATTAAAATTCATGTGCTTTCGATCTTGATTAAAAGACGATGCAAGCGACCAGGAAAATCAAACAATACGACGACAGGGGAAGTGACAGGAAGTCTCTACAGATGACAGGAAGTCCTTCTGAATTCCTGAGTCTAGTGAAGTCTCTCCAGAAGAAATGATTCATGCCTGTACAGCTGCCAGTTAGTTCAGGCGTTTGAAAAATAGAATTAGATAAAGAGTTAAATAAATAACTAATATTGTCACGTCTCTCTCCAGATGAATGAATCAGTTACATTTATGTCAAACATTATCATTAATCACTGCTTTCGTGTGTCTGTGTGTGTGTGTGTGTGTGTGCGTGTGTGTGTGTGTGTGTGTCTCTGTCTGTCTCTATGTGTGTGTGTGTGTGTGTGTTTCTGTGTGTGAGCGTGTGTCTGTGTGTGAGTGTGTCTGTATGCGAGTGTGTGTGTGTGTGTGTGTCTCTGTGTGTGCGTGCCTGTGTGTGTGTGTGTGTGTTTGCGTGCTTGCCTGTGTGTGTGTGTGTCTGTATGCGAGTGTGTGTGTGTGTCAGTGCCCGTGTGTGTGTGTGTGTGTGTGAGAGAGAGAGATTTGTCAACAATAGAGACAGGAAGAGAGGTTGAACAACTAATGAGAAGGAGAAGGGAGGGAGGGAGGGAGGGAGGGAGGGAAGGAGAGGGAGGGAGGGAGGGAGGGAGGGAGGGAGGGAGGGAGGGAGGGAGGGAGGGAGGGAGGGAGGGAGGGAGGGAGGGAGGGAGGGAGGGAGGAGGAAGTGATTGTCGTTCAACGGATGACAAGTCACAGGGGAACACACCTGTACCCTATTCCCTACAGGGACCCTGATTAAAGGTGGTGCACAGGGGAACACACCTCCATTCAAGAGACAATACAACCACAATGACCTGAACACAGGAAGGTGTTACCTGTCTGGTTCTGTCTTTACAGTGACAGAACAAACAGTCATGTTGCCCATCGTTTGGTTCTGTCTGGTTCTGTCTTTACAGTGACAGAACAAACAGTCATGTTGCCCATCGTTTGGTTCTGTCTGGTTCTGTCTGGTTCTGTCTTTACAGTGACAGAACAAACAGTCATGTTGCCCATCATTTGGTTCTGTCTGGTTCTGTCTGGTTCTTCTGTCTTTACAGTGACAGAACAAACAGTCCTGTTGCCCATCGTTTGGTTCTGTCTGGTTCTGTCTGGTTCTGTCTGTTCTGTCTTTACAGTGAGAGAACAAACAGTCATGTTGCCCATCGTTTGGTTCTGTCTGGTTCTGTCTTTACAGTGACAGAACAAACAGTCATGTTGCCCATCGTTTGGTTCTGTCTGGTTCTGTCTGGTCTCTGGTTCTGTCTGGTTCTGTCTGGTTCTGTCTTTACAGTGACAGAACAAACAGTCATGTTGCCCATCGTTCTTTCTGGTTCTGTCTGGTTCTGTCTGGTTCTGTCTTTACAGTGACAGAACAAACAGTCATGTTGCCCATCGTTCTGTCTGGTTCTGTCTGGTTCTGTCTTTACAGTGACAGAACAAACAGTTCTGTCTGGTTCTGTCTGGTTCTGTCTGGTTCTGTCTGGTTCTGTCTTTACAGTGACAGAACAAACAGTCATGTTGCCCATCGTTTGGTTCTGTCTGGTTCTGGTGACAGAACAAACTGTCTGGTTCTGTCTGGTTCTGTCTGGTTCTGTCTGGTTCTGTCTTTACAGTGACAGAACAAACAGTCATGTTGCCCATCGTTTGGTCCTGTCTGGTTCTGTCTGGTTCTGTCTGGTTCTGTCTTGTTCTGTCTTTACAGTGACAGAACAAACAGTCATGTTGCCCATCGTTTGGTTCTGTCTGGTTCTGTCTGGTTCTGTCTTTACAGTGACAGAACAAACAGTCCCGTTGCCCATCGTCTGGTTCTGTCTGGTTCTGTCTGGTTCTGTCTGGTTCTGTCTTTACAGTGAGAGAACAAACAGTCATGTTGCCCATCCTTTGGTCCCGTCTGGTTCTGTCTGGTTCTGTCTGGTTCTGTCTTTACAGTGACAGAACAAACAGTCATGTTGCCCATCGTTTGGTTCTGTCTGGTTCTGTCTGGTTCCGTCTGGTTCTGTCTGGTTCTGTCTTTACAGTGACAGAACAAACAGTCACGTTGCCCGTCTGGTTCTGTTTGGTTCTGTCTTGTTCTGTCTGGTTCTGTCATTACAGTGACAGAACAAACAGTCATGTTGCCCATCGTTTGGTTCTGTTTGGTTCTGTCTGGTTCTGTCTGGTTCTGTCTTTACAGTGACAGAACAAACAGTCATGTTGCCCATTGTCTGGTTCTGTCTGGTTCTGTCTGGTTCTGTCTGGTTCTGTCTTTACAGTGACAGAACAAACAGTCCCGTTGCCCGTCTGGTTCTGTCTTTACAGTGACAGAACAAACAGTCATGTTGCCCATCCTTTGGTCCCGTCTGGTTCTGTCTGGTTCTGTCTGGTTCTGTCTTTACAGTGACAGAACAAACAGTCACGTTCTGCCCGTTCTGTCTGGTTCTGTCTGGTTCTGTCTTTACAGTGACAGAACAAACAGTCACGTTGCCCGTCTGGTTCTGTTTGGTTCTGTCTGGTTCTGTCTTTACAGTGACAGAACAAACAGTCCCGTTGCCCGTCTGGTTCTGTCTGGTTCTGTCTTTACAGTGACAGAACAAACAGTCCCGTTGCCCGTCTGGTTCTGTCTGGTTCTGTCTGGTTCTGTCTTTACAGTGACAGAACAAACAGTCATGTTGCCCATTAGACAGCTTTGTAACATACGTCTCAATATAGGCTGGAACCACTAGCTAGCTTAACACCTGTTTAACCTCATTGTACATAGCCCATCTGTAAATAGCCCATCTATCTACCTCATCCCCATACTGTGTTTATTTATCTTGGTCCTTTGCTCCCCAGTATCTCTACTTGCACATGAATCTTCTGCACATCTACCATTCCAGTGTTTAATTGCTATATTGTAATTAGTTCGCCACCATGGCCTATTTATTGCCTTAACTCCCTTATCTTACCTCATTTGCACTCACTGTTGTTTTATTTTGTTCTACTGTATTATGGACCGTATGTTTTGTTTACTCCATGTGTAACTCTGTGTTGTTGTTTGTGTCAAATTGCTTTGCTTTATCTTGGCCAGGTCGCAGTTGCAAATTATTATCTTGTTCTCAAAAATAAATAAAAAATAAATTGTTCCAACAATTTATAGCTTTGTAACGTACGTCTCAATGCAGACTAAGCTGGTACCACTAGCTAGCTAACACATGTTAGCCTCATTGCTCCAACCATTAGATAGCTTTGTAACGTATGTCTCAATGCAGACTAAGCTGGTACCACTAGCTAGCTAACACATGTTAGCCTCATTGCTCCAACCATTAGATAGCTTTGTAATGTACGTCTCAATATAGACTAAGCTGGTATCACTAGCTAGCTAACACATGTTAGCCTCATTGTTCTAAAC
Source organism: Oncorhynchus tshawytscha (assembly GCF_018296145.1). Taxonomy (NCBI): domain Eukaryota; kingdom Metazoa; phylum Chordata; class Actinopteri; order Salmoniformes; family Salmonidae; genus Oncorhynchus; species Oncorhynchus tshawytscha. The sequence continues at coordinate 184,021 of NW_024609525.1, forward strand.
ATTAGATAGCTTTGTAACGTATGTCTCAATGCAGACTAGACTGGTATCACCTATCATTAGCACAACACAGACTTCAGGTTAAACTTTAACTTCAACCAGGCATAGAATACTACTGCAGACATAACAATCATTCATCTTATAAACTGTACCGTAGGCATCTTCGTATATCAACGCATGTCTCGATATAACACCTGCTAGGCAGCACCTGTCCTCATTACTAGTAATGCAAAAGACTGTTAAATGACAACATCTAGACTTTATCCACACATACCATGCTGCTGTGGTTTCAGTAGACACACACTAACGCAAACTAACTAAATAAACGTTTAGGTTTAGGGATGGGGTTAGAATTAGGGATATGGTTAGGATTAGAGTTAGAATTAGGGTTAGGTTTAAGGTTAAGGTTAGAAAAATGGTTAGGGTTAGGATTAGGGTTAGAATTAGGGTTAGGTTTAGGATTATGGTTAGAATTAGTGTTAGGTTTAGGATTAGGGTTAGAATTAGGGTTAGGTTTAGAATTAGGGTTAGAATTAGGGTTAGGTTTAGATTTAGGGTTAGAATTAGATTCAGGTTTAGGGTTAGGAGTTTGGGGTTAAGGTTAATGTCTAGGGTTAGGGTTAGGTTTAGATTTAGGGTTAGAATTAGATTCAGGTTTAGGGTTAGGAGTTTTGGGTTAAGGTTAGTGTTTAGGGTTAGGGTTAGGGTTAGGAGTTTTGGGTTAAGGTTAGTGTTTAAGGTTAGGGTTAGGAGTTTTGGGTTAAGGTTAGTGTTTAAGGTTAGGGTTAGGAGTTTGGGGTTAAGGTTAGTGTCTAGGGTTAGGGTTAGGAGTTTTGGGTTAAGGTTAGTGTTTAAGGTTAGGGTTAGGAGTTTGGGGTTAAGGTTAGTGTCTAGGGATAGGGTTAGGTTTAGATTTAGGGTTAGAATTAGATTCAGGTTTAGGGTTAGGAGTTTTGGGTTAAGGTTAGTGTTTAGGGTTAGGGTTAGGAGTTTTGGGTTAAGGTTAGTGTTTAAGGTTAGGGTTAGGAGTTTGGGGTTAAGGTTAGTGTCTAGGGTTAGGGTTAGGAGTTTAGGGTTAAGGTTAGTGTCTAGGGTTAGGGTTAGGAGTTTAGGGTTAAGGTTAGTGTCTAGGGTTAGGGTTAGGAGTTTAGGGTTAAGGTTAGTGTCTAGGGTTAGGGTTAGAGTTTAGGGTTAAGGTTAGTGTCTAGGGTTAGGGTTAGGAGTTTAGGGTTAAGGTTAGTGTCTAGGGTTAGGGTTAGGAGTTTAGGGTTAAGGTTAGTGTCTAGGGTTAGGGTTAGGAGTTTAGGGTTAAGGTTAGTGTCTAGGGTTAGGGTTAGGGTTTAGGGTTAGGGTTAGGGTTAGGGTTAGGAGTTTGGGGTTAAGGTTAGTGTCTAGGGTTGGGGTTAGGGTTAGGGTTAGGGTTAGGGGTTAGGGTTAGGGGTTAGGGTTAGGGTTAGGGTTAAGGGTTAGGGTTAGGGTTAGGGTTAGGGTTAGGAGTTTGGGGTTAGGTTAGTGTCTAGGGTTAGGGTTAGGGTTAGGGTTAGGGTTAAGGTTAGTGTCTAGGGTTAGGGTTAGGAGTTTTGGGTTAAGGTTAGTGTCTAGGGTTAGGGTTAGGGTTAGTGTCTAGGGTTAGGGTTAGGGTTAGGGTTACGGTTAGGGTTAGGAGTTTGGTGTTAAGGTTAGTGTCTAGGGTTAGGGTTAGGGTTAGGGTTAGGAGTTTGGGGTTAAGGTTAGTGTCTAGGGTTAGGGTTAGGGTTAGGGTTAAGGTTAGTGTCTAGGGTTAGGGTTAGGAGTTTTGGGTTAAGGTTAGTGTCTAGGGTTAGGGTTAGGGTTAGGGTTACGGTTACGGTTAGGGTTAGGAGTTTGGTGTTAAGGTTAGTGTCTAGGGTTAGGGTTAGGGTTAGGGTTAGGAGTTTGGTGTTAAGGTTAGTGTCTAGGGTTAGGGTTAGGGTTAGGGTTAGGAGTTTGGGGTTAAGGTTAGTGTCTAGGGTTAGGGTTAGGGTTAGGGTTAAGGTTAGTGTCTAGGGTTAGGGTTAGGGTTAAGGTTAGTGTCTAGGGTTAGGGTTAGGGTTAGGGTTAAGGTTAGTGTCTAGGGTTAGGGTTAGGGTTAGTGTCTAGGGTTAGGGTTAGGGTTAGGGTTAGTGTCTAGGGTTAGGGTTAGGGTTAGGGTTACGGTTTAGGGAAAATAGGAGGTTGAATGGAATCAATTCTTGTTCCCCAAAAAGTATTCTTAGGCAGTGTTGTGTTACAGAACATTATGAATGGGGGCAGGGTGTGGGCACAGATCCAGTTTAGGGGTCTTAGGGTTAGGGTTAGGGTTAGGGTTTAGGGTGGGGGCACAGATCCAGTTTAGGGGGTCTTAGGGTTAGGGTTAGGGTGGGGGGCACAGATCCAGTTTGGGGGTCTTAGGGTTAGGGTTAGGGTTAGGGTGGGGGGCACAGATCCAGTTTGGGGGGTCTTAGGGTTAGGGTTAGGGTGGGGGGGGGCACAGATCCAGTTTAGGGGGTCTTAGATTGTTTTACCTTTTTAATCGATGCAAAGTAGATTTTGTTTTCGACATAATTATGAAATGCTTCAGTTTAGGTTTGGTACATTTCCCTGTTCAATCAATAAATCATAAATCCATTTCAAAAGGCTTGTTACAGTGTTTGCAGTCAAGGTTCGGATTTTATAAATTGGGTTTTAGCACACTAGCAGTAAATTAACTTGACAGTGCCACCACTGAATTGTACCGTACCCTACCAACCAGTTTTACGGAAGGAATGACGCCTTCAGTTATTTAAGCAGGTCTATTCCCAATAGTGGCCGGAGGTTTGACCATTTCCCTATAGGTGAGTATACAGGTGTCTCAGCTTAACTGTCATCCTTACAAATATTGACAATTGCAAAGTAATGATTCGTTAAAATTTGTTTAGTGTCAAGGATCCAGCCCTTTTTTCCCTTTTTTTCCCCTTTCACCTAAAATGACATTTCTAACTGCCACCTAAAATGACATTCCCAAATCTAACTGCCTGTAGCTCAGGCCCTAAAATGACATTCCCAAATCTAACTGCCTGTAGCTCAGGCCCTAAAATGACATTCCCAAATCTAACTGCCTGTAGCTCAGGCCCTAAAATGACATTCCCAAATCTAACTGCCTGTAGCTCAGGCCCTAAAAAAGCTCAGGCCCTAAAATGACATTCCCAAATCTAACTGCCTGTAGCTCAGGACATTCCCAAATCTAAAGCTCAGGCCCTAAAATGACATTCCCAAATCTAACTGCCTGTAGCTCAGGCCCTAAAATGACATTCCCAAATCTAACTGCCTGTAGCTCAGGCCCTAAAATGACATCCCCAAATCTAACTGCCTGTAACTCAGGACCTGAAGCAAGGATATGCATATTCCTGGTACCATTTGACAGTAAACACTTTGAAGTTTGTGGAAATGTGAAATGAATGTAGGAGAATTTAGCACATTAGATCTGGTAAAAGATAATATCGAAGAAGAAAGAAAAAATGTTTTTTTGTACCATCGTCTTTGAAATACAAGACGAAGGCCATATTGTAATATTCCATCCCAGGTGTAATTTAGGTTTTGGCCACTAGATGACAGCAGTGTATGTGCAATGTTTTTAACTGATCCAGAGAACCATTGCATATCTGTTAAAAATGTTGTATCAAGACTGGCCAAAGGTGCCTAATTAGTTTATTACTACATGTTTAAGTTCATAACTGTGCAACTCTCCTCAAACAATAGCATGGTATTCTTTCACTGTAATAGCTACTGTAAATTAGACAGTGCAGTTAGATTAACGAGAATTTAAGCTTTCTGCCCATATCAGATATGTCTATGTCCTGGGAGATGTTCTTGTTACTTACAACCTCATGCTAATCACATTAGCCTACGTTAGCTCAACCGTCCCGTGGAAGGGAAAACCAATCTGTAGAGATCCTTAAATTAAACATAAAATACATTTTAAATAACATATAAAATGACATTTAAAAACCAACTGCTTTGTTTAACCCATTACACTGGTGGGAATTGGCCTACAGTATAATAAATAGGCCTACAGTATATGAATAGGCTACAGTATATGAATACTGAACACATCTTTCCAGACTGTGTGTTTCAGTGAGAGGACTAACTGGTGTCTTCAAGTGGACACATCTCTCCAGACTGTGTGTTTCAGTGAGAGGACTAACTGGTGTCTTCAAGTGGCCACATCTCTCCAAAGTGTGCACAGTTCCTAAGCAATTTCAATTCACTTTTATGACTCAAACAAGAGACTTCAACTATGAGGTTTTTTTCCTGAGCTCTCCTAGCTGTTCCGTTGAGGAACTAGTTGTTTAGTTTGGAACACAGCCATTCATCCATTGAGGAACTAGTCGTTTCGTTTGGAACACAGCCATGCATCCATTGAGGAACTAGTCGTTTCGTTTGGAACACAGCCATGCATCCATTGAGGAACTAGTTGTTTCGTTTGGAACACAGCCATTCATCCGTTGAGGAACTAGTTGTTTCGTGTGGAACACAGCCATTCATCCATTGAGGAACTAGTCATTTCGTTTGGAACACAGCCATGCATCCATTGAGGAACTAGTTGTTTCGTTTGGAACACAGCCATTCATCCATTGAGGAACTAGTTGTTTCGTTTGGAACACAGCCATGCATCCATTGAGGAACTAGTTGTTTCGTTTGGAACACAGCCATGCATCTGTTGAGGAACTAGATGTTTTGTTTGGAACACAGCCATTCATCCGTTGAGGAACTAGTTGTTTCGTTTGGAACACAGCCATGCATCCATTGAGGAACTAGTTGTTTCGTTTGGAACACAGCCATTCATCCGTTGAGGAACTAGATGTTTCGTTTGGAACACAGCCATGCATCCATTGAGGAACTAGTTGTTTCGTTTGGAACACAGCCATGCATCCATTGAGGAACTAGTTGTTTCGTTTGGAACACAGCCATGCATCCATTGCCTTTATACAATGACAGTTTTTGTTTACTCATTCAAAAAAAACGATCTATTATAAATCCCAATGTGGTTCAGGTGGGCATCATTTGAAAGCTTGTTCTATTGCCAACACGCCTCGCTAAATAATACAATATGATCTTACGGTGTTCGGCTGTCAAAAGGCCGTTCAGAGAAACCGATGGTAATTCTGGTGCACATAGAATGGAGTCATGAGTGCATTCTGTTGTGTGGTCCATCAACCATAGACTCATTCTGTTCAGAACAACCCAGGGTATAACACCAAGTCATCTGGTCCATCAACCATAGACTCATTCTGTTCAGAACAACCCAGGGTATAACACCAAGTCATCTGGTCCATCAACCATAGACTCATTCTGTTCAGAACAACCCAGGGTATAATACCAAGTCATCTGGTCCATCAACCATAGACTCATTCTGTTCAGAACAACCCAGGGTATAACACCAAGTCATCTGGTCCATCAACCATAGACTCATTCTGTTCAGAACAACCCAGGGTATAATACCAAGTCATCTGGTCCATCAACCATAGACTCATTCTGTTCAGAACAACCCAGGGTATAACACCAAGTCATCTGGTCCATCAACCATAGACTCATTCTGTTCAGAACAACCCAGGGTATAAGACCAAGTCATCTGGTCCATCAACCATAGACTCATTCTGTTCAGAACAACCCAGGGTATAAGACCAAGTCATCAGGTAACTGTAAATCAACCATAGCGATGATACACGTTGACACTGAAGTGCACGTTTGGACTGACGGGTGTTTGGCTTTGCTTGTGTGACATCAAAGGGGTATTTATTATAATCCTCAAAGTCTCATCTTTCAAAATACATTGAGTCATGTACTGAATGTAAGTAAGTTATTTACCTTCAGAGGTGAATGTATCAAACCAGTTGCTGAGATAAAAGTTTTAGACTAACAGGGAAATGCTTGGTAAACAACAGGTGTAGACTAACAGGTGTAGACTAACAGGTGTAGACTAACAGGGAAATGCTTGGTAAACAGCAGGTGTAGACTAACAGGTGTAGACTAACAGGTGTAGACTAACAGGTGTAGACTAACAGGTGTAGACTAACAGGGAAATGCTTGGTAAACAACAGGTGTAGACTAACAGGTGTAGACTAACAGGTGTAGACTAACAGGTGTAGACTAACAGGTGTAGACTAACAGGGAAATGCTTGGTAAACAACAGGTGTAGACTAACAGGTGTAGACTAACAGGTGTAGACTAACAGGTGTAGACTAACAGGGAAATGCTTGGTAAACAACAGGTGTAGACTAACAGGTGTAGACTAACAGGGAAATGCTTGGTAAACAACAGGTGTAGACTAACAGGTGTAGACTAACAGGTGTAGACTAACAGGTGTAGACTAACAGGTGTAGACTAACAGGTGTAGACTAACAAGGAAATGCTTGGTAAACAACAGGTGTAGACTAACAGGTGTAGACTAACAGGTGTAGACTAACAGGTGTAGACTAACAGGTGTAGACTAACAGGTGTAGTCTAACAGTGAAATGCTTGGTAATCAACAGGTGTAGACTAACAGGTGTAGACTAACAGGTGTAGACTAACAGTGAAATGCTGGTAAACAACAGGTGTAGACTAACAGGTGTAGACTAACAGGTGTAGACTAACAGGTGTAGACTAACAGTGAAATGCTTGGTAAACAACAGGTGTAGACTAACAGGTGTAGACTAACAGGTGTAGACTAACAGGTGTAGACTAACAGGTGTAGACTAACAGGTGTAGACTAACAGTGAAATGCTTGTAAACAACAGGTGTAGACTAACAGGGAAATGCTTGGTAAACAACAGGTGTAGACTAACAGGTGTAGACTAACAGGTGTAGACTAACAGGTGTAGACTAACAGGTGTAGACTAACAGGTGTAGACTAACAGTGAAATGCTGGTAAACAACAGGTCTAGACTAACAGGTGTAGACTAACAGGTGTAGACTAACAGGTGTAGACTAACAGGTGTAGACTAACAGTGAAATGCTGGTAAACAACAGGTCTAGACTAACAGGTCTAGACTAACAGGTGTAGACTAACAGGTGTAGACTAACAGGTGTAGACTAACAGTGAAATGCTTGGTAAACAACAGGTGTAGACTAACAGGTGTAGACTAACAGGTGTAGACTAACAGGTGTAGACTAACAGGGAAATGCTTGGTAAACAGCAGGTGTAGACTAACAGGTGTAGACTAACAGGTGTAGACTAACAGGTGTAGACTAACAGGGAAATGCTTGGTAAACAACAGGTGTAGACTAACAGGGAAATGCTTGGTAAACAACAGGTGTAGACTAACAGGTGTAGACTAACAGGTGTAGACTAACAGGTGTAGACTAACAGGTGTAGACTAACAGTGAAATGCTGGTAAACAACAGGTCTAGACTAACAGGTGTAGACTAACAGGTGTAGACTAACAGGTGTAGACTAACAGGTGTAGACTAACAGTGAAATGCTGGTAAACAACAGGTCTAGACTAACAGGTCTAGACTAACAGGTGTAGACTAACAGGTGTAGACTAACAGGTGTAGACTAACAGTGAAATGCTTGGTAAACAACAGGTGTAGACTAACAGGGAAATGCTTGGTAAACAACAGGTGTAGACTAACAGGTGTAGACTAACAGGTGTAGACTAACAGGTGTAGACTAACAGGTGTAGACTAACAGTGAAATGCTGGTAAACAACAGGTCTAGACTAACAGGTGTAGACTAACAGGTGTAGACTAACAGGTGTAGACTAACAGGTGTAGACTAACAGTGAAATGCTGGTAAACAACAGGTCTAGACTAACAGGTCTAGACTAACAGGTGTAGACTAACAGGTGTAGACTAACAGGTGTAGACTAACAGTGAAATGCTTGGTAAACAACAGGTGTAGACTAACAGGTGTAGACTAACAGGTGTAGACTAACAGGTGTAGACTAACAGGGAAATGCTTGGTAAACAGCAGGTGTAGACTAACAGGTGTAGACTAACAGGTGTAGACTAACAGGGAAATGCTTGGTAAACAACAGGTGTAGACTAACAGGTGTAGACTAACAGGTGTAGACTAACAGGTGTAGACTAACAGGTGTAGACTAACAGGGAAAAGCTTGGTAAACAACAGGTGTAGACTAACAGGTGTAGACTAACAGGTGTAGACTAACAGGTGTAGACTAACAGGTGTAGACTAACAGTGAAATGCTTGGTAAACAGCAGGTGTAGACTAACAGGTGTAGACTAACAGGTCTAGACTAACAGGTGTAGACTAACAGGGAAATGCTTGGTAAACAACAGGTGTAGACTAACAGGTGTAGACTAACAGGTGTAGACTAACAGGTGTAGACTAACAGGTGTACACTAACAGGTGTAGACTAACAGGTGTAGACTAACAGTGAAATGCTGGTAAACAACAGGTGTAGACTAACAGGTGTAGACTAACAGGTGTAGACTAACAGGGAAATGCTTGATAAACAAAAGGTGTAGACTAACAGGTGTAGACTAACAGGTGTAGACTAACA
>NW_024609525.1:197500-205603 GCF_018296145.1 Oncorhynchus tshawytscha
GTATTTGGTGCTGGTGTAGCTGAGTTACAGCCAACACTGTGACTATAATATCTAGTGTATTTGGTGCTGGTGTAGCTGAGTTACAGCCAACACTGTGACTATAATGTCTAGTGTATTTGGTGCTGGTGTAGCTGAGTTACAGCCAACACTGTGACTATAGTATCTAGTGTATTTGGTGCTGGTGTAGCTGAGTTACAGCCAACACTGTGACTATAATATCTAGTGTATTTGGTGCTGGTGTAGCTGAGTTACAGCCAACACTGTGACTATAATGTCTAGTGTATTTGGTGCTGGTGTAGTTGAGTTACAGCCAACACTGTGACTATAATATCTAGTGTATTTGGTGCTGGTGTGGCTGAGTTACAGCCAACACTGTGACTATAATATCTAGTGTATTTGGTGCTGGTGTGGCTGAGTTACAGCCAACACTGTGACTATATTATCTAGTGTATTTGGTGCTGGTTTATCTCTATCACTGTGAGGCTGGAAGACACAGTTAAAAATTCCACATCTTCCCTCATGTAGCAGGCAGCAAATCAGGCTCTCCAATCCTCTCACTGGGTCTATAGAGAGGTTGACTTCTAGTGTGACTGTGTGCTGTGATAGTAAAGCTGAGAGTCCTTGGGTCTTTTCTTTGACTCTGTAGAGAAATGTCTCTCTTTCTCTGTCTCTCTCTCTCTCTCTCTGTCTCTCTCTCTCTGTCTCTCTCTCTCTCTCTCTCTCTCTCTCTCTCTCTCTCTCTCTCTCTCTCTCTCTCTCTCTCTCTCTCTCTCTCTCTCTCTCTCTCTCTCTCTCTCTCTCTCTCTCTCTCTCTGTCTCTCTCTCTCCTCTCTGTCTCTCTCTTTCTCTCGTTGTCTCTCTTTGTCTCTCTCTCCGTCTCTCTCTCCGTCTCTCTCTCTGTATCTCTCTCTGTATCTCTCTCTCTCTCTCTCTCTCTCTATCTCTCTCTCTCTCTCTCCCTCTCTGTCTCTCTCTGCCTGCGTGTGTTGAGCCAGCATCTTAAAGGGGTTATCTTTGCTGTAAAGTTCCAGTTAACACCACCGTGGCGCGAGAGTAAAGTCTCTTTTTAAGAAAGAGGAATCTCTTTTAAAGGGAGAAAGCCTTCACCTTAACCCTTCAATGAACTGCTCTGGGATGCTGAGCCCTGTGATAGTCACTAATCCTGAGCATGTGGGCTACTGCTGTGCTGGGGATCAGCGTCTCTCTCTCTCTTTCTCTCTCTGTGTGTGAGAGAGTGGCTCTGCTTAATACAGCTCCTGGGATGCCAAAGAGACAAAGAGAGACAGACAGAGAGAGAGACAGAGAGAGAGAGAGAGAGAGAGAGACAGAGAGAGAGACTCCTGTGACTGACCCAAAATTAAGGAAAGCTTTGACTATGTACAGACTCAGTGAGCATAGCCTTGCTATTGAGAAAGGCCGCCGTAGGCAGACATGGCTCTCAAGAGAAGACAGGCTATGTGCTCACTGCCCACAAAATGAGGTGGAAACTGAGCTGCACTTCCTAACCTCCTGCCCAATGTATGACCATATTAGAGAGACATATTTCCCTCAGATTACACAGATCCACAAAGAATTCGAAAACAAATCCAATTTTGATAAACTCCCATATCTACTGGGTGAAATTCCACAGTGTGCCATCACAGCAGCAAGATTTGTGACCTGTTGCCACGAGAAAAGGGCAACCAGTGAAGAACAAACACCATTGTAAATACACCCATATTTATGCTTATTTATTTTATCTTGTGTCCTTTACCATTTGTACATTGTTAAAACACTGTATATATATATATATAATATGACATTTGTAATGTCTTTATTGTTGTTTTGAAACTTCTGTATGTGTGATGTCTACTGTTAATTTTTATTGTTTATTTCACTTTATATATTATCTACCTCACTTGCTTTGGCAATGTTAACACATGTTTCCCATGCAATAAAGCCCTTGAATTGAATTGAATTGAATTGAGAGAGAGACAGAGAGCGAGGCAGGGGAGAAAGGGAGAGGGGGAGAGAGGGAGAAAGGGAGAGGGGGAGAGAGGGAGAAAGGGGAGAGGGAGAGAGAGGGAGAAAGGGAGAGGGGAGAGAGGGAGAAAGGGAGAGGGGGAGAGAGGGAGAAAGGGAGAGGGGGGGAGGGGGAGGGAGAGGGGGAGAGAGGGGAGGAGAGAGAGGGAGAAAGGGAGAGGGGGAGAGAGGGAGAAAGGGAGAGGGGGAGAGAGGGAGAAAGGGGAGGGGGGGGAGAGAGGGAGAGAGGGAGAGAGGGAGAGAGGGGAGAGAGGGAGAAAGGGAGAGGGGGAGAGAGGGAGAGAGGGAGAAAGGGGAGGGAGGGGAGAGGGGAGAGGGGGAGAGAGGGAGAAAGGGAGAGGGGGGTGAGAGGGAGAGGGGGAGAGGGGGAGAGAGAGAGGGGGAGAGGGGGAGAGAGGGAGAAAGGGAGAGGGGGAGAGAGGGAGAGAGGGAGAGGGGGAGAGAGGGGAGAGAGAGGGGGAGAAAGGGAGAGGGGAGAGGGGGAGAGAGGGAGAGAGGGAGAGGGGGAGAGAGGGAGAAAGGGAGAGAGGGAGAGGGGGAGAGAGGGGAGAAAGAGAGGGAGAGAGGGAGAGGGGGAGAGAGGGGGAGAGAGGGGGAGAAAGGGAGAGGGGGAGAGAGGGAGAGGGAAGGGGGAGGGGGAGAGAGGGAGAGAGGGGAGAGGGAGAGGGGAAAGGGAGAGGGGGAGAGAGGGAGAGAGGGGAGAGAGGGAGAAAGGGGGAGAGAGGGAGAAAGAGAGAGAGAAAGGGAGAGGGGAGAGAGGGAGAGGGGGAGAGAGGGAGAAAGGGGAGGGGAGAGAGGGAGAGGGGGAGAGAGGGAGAAAGGAGAGGGAGAGAGGGGAGAGGAGGGAGAAAGGGAGAGGGGGAGAGAGGGAGAGGGGGAGAGAGGGAGAAAGAGGGAGAGGGAGAGGGAGAGGGAGAAAGGGAGAGAGGGAGAGAGAGAGAGAAAGGGAGAGAGGGAGAGGGGGGGAGAGAGGGAGAAAGGAGAGGGGAGAGAGGGAGAGGGGGGAGAGACATTGTAATTAATATGAATTACCAGTAAAGAAAAAAGTGTTGTCTCGTTTGTTTCTGTTATCCATGAAATACTTTGAAATACAAAGTAAAACAAACGAACTTAGACTAAAAAACTAAAAACTAAAGTGATTGTATCTGTCCACATGTGGAGATAATTGAGGGTGGCGATTGTGTCTGAGGCCTGAAGGCCTCTATTAAAGGAGAGGAAGAGACAGATGGGGGGATGACAGGTGGAGACAAGGTGAGAAGTAATCACACCGAGGCAGCACGGCATGCTGGGGAGGGACACACACGCACGCACACACATACACACACACACACACACACACACACATACACAATAATATAAGAACGAGAAACTGTCAAAAGACAAATGAGATGTGTTACAGAGGAGGTGTAAAGAGAAGATGGTGGAGAGAGGAGAGGATGAGGAGGAAACAAGACTGATGAAGGTGGAGAGAGGAGAGGAAGAGGAGGAGATATGAAGAGAAGATGGTGGAGATAGGAGAGGAAGAGGAGGAGATGGTGGAGTAAGGAGAGGAAGAGGAGGAGATATGAAGAGAAGATGGTGGAGAGAGGAGAGGAAGAGGAGGAGATGGTGGAGTAAGGAGAGGAAGAGGAGGAGATATGAAGAGAAGATGGTGGAGAGAGGAGAGGAAGAGGAGGAGATGGTGGAGAGAGGAGAGGAAGAGGAGGAGATATGAAGAGAAGATGGTGGAGAGGAAGAGGAGGAGATATGAAGAGAAGATGGTGGAGAGAGGAGAGGAAGAGGAGGAAACAAGACTGATGAAGGTGGAGAGAGGAGAGGAAGAGGAGGAGATATGAAGAGAAGATGGTAGAGAGGGGAGAGGAAGAGGAGGAGATATGAAGAGAAGATGGTGGAGAGAGGAGAGGAAGAGGAGGAAACAAGACTGATGAAGGTGGAGAGAGGAGAGGAAGAGGAGGAGATATGAAGAGAAGATGGTGGAGAGAGGAGAGGAAGAGGAGGAGATATGAAGAGAAGATGGGTGGAGAGAGGAGAGGAAGAGGGGAGATATGAAAATAAGATGGTGGAGAGGAAGAGGAGGAGATATGAAGAGAAGATGGTGAAGAGGAAGAGGAGGGGATATGAGTGATGAAGGTGGAGAGGAAGAGGAGGGGATATGAGTGATGAAGGTGGAGAGGAAGAGGAGGAGAGGAGATATGAGTTCGGAAAGGAAGTTAAAAAGGATGCAGTGGGGAAAGGAAGTTAAAACCAGGATGCAGTGGGGAGAGGAAGAAACCAGGAAGCAGTAGGGAAAGGAAGTTAAAACCAGGATGCAGTGGGGAGAGGAAGTTAAAACCAGGATGCAGTGGGGAGAGGAAGTTAAAACCACCAGGAAGTTAAAACCAGGAAGCAGGGGAAAGGAAGTTAAAACCAGGATGCAGTGGGGAAAGGAAGTTAAAACCAGGATGCAGTAGGGAAAGGAAGTTAAAACCAGGATGCAGTAGGGAAAGTTAAAACCAGGTTAAAACCAGGATGCAGTGGGGAAAGGAAGTTAAAACCAGGATGAGTGGGAAAGATTTCTGTTGAAACCAGGAAGCAGTAGAAAGGACAGTTTAAAACCAGGATGCTGGGCCCTGGTCAATGGTAGTGAAACCAGGGAAAGGAAGTTAAAAACCAGATGCACCTTTTAGTGAGGACCAAAGTTACAAACCTGCGACATTAGGGAAAGGAAGTTAAAACCAGGATGCAGTGAGAAGAAGAAGGGCGTGAAGAATGAAAGCACATTCAGGGCAAGCAGGATCATTTACAATTCACCAGGATTTAAAATGCAGTAGGGACTGGGGGGATTGAAGTGCTGAAAAACGTTTGAATTGAGCCGACACTGAAATCAGATTTCTGTGAGGAAACAGATTCACAGCTCCTGTCAAGACCAAGGCTCCGTCGGTCCACCTCCTCTCCCCTACCTACCTGTTCATGGTAGTGCAACTATGGGCCCTGGTCAATGGTAGTGGACCTAGGGAATAGGGTGCCTGTTTGTGATGCACTAACTGACCCATTGTGACTTAAAAGGCCCATTTCACACCTTTTCAGTGAGGACCAAATTAACAGCAATACCTGCGCTTTGATTGACAGAAGCAACAATGCCTACCTCTCCACAGCCGTGGCGATCCTGCTCTGAGAAGAAGAAGGGCGTGAAGAATGAAAGCATGGGCATTCAGCGAATACCTTCACGTGTTGCACTGGGAGAAATATCATTTACAATTCTCCAGCCCTGGATTTAAATGTCACTCATTATGTCTGAGATTGTCCTTGATTCCTCTCGTGATATTCAGAATCTCCTCTCGACGTCTGGCAGAGGTCTCCTCTCCTCTCCCTCTCCCTCTCCTCTCAGGCTTCTCCCTCTCCCTCCCTCTCCCTCTCCTCTCCTCTCCTCTCCTCTCCTCTCCTCTCCTCTCCTCTCCTCCTCCCCTCCTGTCCTCTCCCCCTCCTCTCCTCTCCTCTCCTCTCCTCTCCCTCCTCTCCCTCTCCCTCCTCTCCTCTCCTCTCCTGTCCTCTCCTGTTCTGTCCTGTCCCTGTCCTCTCGTCTCATCTCCCTCTCCTCTCCTCTCTCATCCTCCTCTCTCCTCTCCTCTCCTCCCTCCTCTCCCTCCTCTCCCTCTCCTCTCCTCCCTCCCTCTCCTCTCCTCTCCTCCTGTCCTGTCTCCTCTCCCTCTCCTTCCTCTCCTCCCCTCCCCTCCCTCCCCTCCCCTCCTCTCCTCTCCTCCCCTCCCCTCCCCTCCCTCCCCTCCTCTCCTCCCTCTCCTCTCCCTCCTCCCCTCCTCTCCTCTCCTCTCCTCTCCTCTCCACTCCTCTCCTCTCCCTCTCCTCCCTCCTTCTTCCCAAGGCCAGTCATCCCTCCTTCCTCCTCTCTTCCCAAGGCCAGTAATCCCTCCATCTCACCATCCCTCCCTCCCTCCTCTCTTCCCAAGGCCACTCATCCCTCCCTCTCCTCTCCTCCCTCCTCTCTCCCTCCTCTACTCTCCTCCCCTCCTCTACTCCCAAGGCCACTCATCCCTCCTCTCCTCTCATCCCTCCTCTCCTCCCTCCTCTACTCTTCTCTCTCCCCTCCTTTTCTCCCCTCCACTCCTCCCTCCTCCCTCCCTCCTCTACTCTTCTCTCTCCTCCCACTCTTCCTCCTCCACTTCTCCCTCCCTCTCCTCCTCTGTCCTCCCTCTTCAGCGTATGCTGCAGGGTGATACCATCAGGATTGGGAAGGTGTAGATGTCTGTCCAGTAACTCAACACAGCCTACTGATTAAACTGGGTAGTGGTCCTCAGATAACTCAACACAGCCTACTGGTTAAACGGGGTGGAGTCAGATAACTCAACACAGCCTAGTCTGGGTGTGAGTCATCAGATAACTCAACACAGCCTACTGGTTAAACTGGGTGAGTCCTCAGATAACTCAACACAGCCTACTGGTTAAACTGGGTGGTGGTCCTCAGATAACTCAACACAGCCTACTGGTTAAACTGGGTGGTGGTCCTCAGATAACTCAACACAGCCTACTGGTTAAACTGGGTGGTGGTCTCAGATAACTCAACACAGCCTACTGGTTGAACTGGGTGGTGAGTCATCAGATAACTCAACACAGCCTACTGGTTAAACTGGGTGGGAGTCATCAGATAACTCAACACAGCCTACTGGTTAAACTGGGTGGAAGTCCTCAGATAACTCAACACAGCCTACTGGTTAAACTGGGTGGTGGTCCTCAGATAACTCAACACAGCCTGGTTAAACTGGGTGGTGGTCCTCAGATAACTCAACACAGCCTACTGGTTAAACTGGGTGGTGGTCCTCAGATAACTCAACACAGCCTACTGGTTAAACTGGGTGGTGGTCCTCAGATAACTCAACACAGCCTACTGGTTAAACTGGGTGGTGGTCCTCAGATAACTCAACACAGCCTACTGGTTAAACTGGGTGGTGGTCATCCAGATAACTCCAACACAGCCTACTGGTTAAACTGGGTGGGAGTCATCCAGATAACTCAACACAGCCTACTGGTTAAACTGGGTGGTGGTCCTCAGATAACTCAACACAGCCTACTGGTTAAACTGGGTGGTGGTCCTCAGATAACTCAACACAGCCTACTGGTTGAACTGGGTGGGGTTGTCTATCACCTGGTTCAGTCTGTCTCCCAAATGACATTCTATTCTCTTTATAGTCCCCTACACACCCTATTCCCTATATGCATATGCCCAAGCTCTCCCTCTATCGCTCTCTCCCTGTCTCTGTCTCATTGTCTCATTTTGGACACCTCCCAGCTCCGTTCTACATATCCCTGGACCCAGGGGTACTGAACAATGAGATTAGACCTCTAGCCACAGTACCTCCTTTCCTCAGCCCTCCTCGCCCCTCCTACCCTCTGGCACTACGGATAATCCCTTATGCCACCCAGAGATCACCTAGCAGCTTGCAGAGCCCATTTGTTGCTTACTGCTGTGGAATTCCGTTGCTGTTGCTGCTGTTAGGTGACAGTGACTCAGACACTCGGTGATTCCATTTTAATCAACTCCTCAGCAACAAGGCTGAGATTTTTACCTGACAGACAGTTTAACTGAATAAAATAGGATTTATGATGATGAAGGTGAAGAAACCACTACTTTTTTAATAAAAAAATATATAAAATAGGCTGTCAGCAAGAGATGTTTTGCATGGATGGGATCACGTGCTATTATCTCTGAATGAAACAATATATCGTTGACCTCTTTCCCTTTAAGATATTCACATTGGATGATATGTGTAGCTTTACTAATTGCACAACGGTATTGTTAACATGAATTAGCCTAATATGGCTGATAGATTCTCCGTAGCTCCATAGCTTCTCAATGGCTGTCAGGTCCCTCTGGACTGGACAGATAACATTTCAACTAGCACCTCTACTGCAATGCAATATCAGTGAATAGACCCAGCTATTCAAACAGAACAACTCAGCATTAGAGTCACAGTGTGTATGGGAATGTTTTTAATGGGAGGTGTTAGATTTCTTTTACAGAACATATTACAAATTGACCTTCTTTACCACCTACAATAAAGGAAAGCAAGAAAAGGGAGAGACAGAGAA
>NW_024609526.1:0-5000 GCF_018296145.1 Oncorhynchus tshawytscha
CTATTCAAACCTCTAGAGTTCTTTCTATCACTCTCAGGGGTCAACACTGTTATCTAGATGTATACATGCCATGGATAATGATGGTGACGACGATGATGATGATGGTGATGATGATGGTGATGATGATGATGGTGATGATGGTGACGATGATGATGATGTGATGATGATGTGATGATGGTGACGATGATGATGGTGACGATGATGATGATGGTGACGATAATGATAATGATGATGGTGACGATGATGATGATGATGATGATGATGATGATGATGATGATGATGACGATGATGCTAAAATAAAATGTTACAAATCATCTTAAGAGTAATTTTCATGAAGAATGGAACACTTTGCTGTACTGTAAATGATAGTGCCTGATTGGTCCATTCCCTGTAATATTGGCCAGTTGCCAAAGACTCTGGATGGAATATCCGTAGCTGTACACCTCAGAACCCATGAAGCTGTGGATGTAGAGGGGCGATCTGAGTTTGTAACATCTTTAAAGATGCCAAGAGAGATCAGAACAGAAAAACAATAGCCTCCTCTTAGGAATCAGTTAGAGCAACACAGGACATAATTAATCACGAAATCCTTCTTCTCTGAATTAACTCTCTGTGACTAAACAAGACCAGGGATTTCCTTAGTCATTATTGGAAAAGGTCCCATTTTTGTGTGTTTATTTTACTTAATTATTACATAACCACAGTTTGACACAGTTAGTTGACACTGTATTTGGGCAGAAAGTGGCTTGCTTTTCTTGATTCTCCATAGTGATAAACCACAGTTCTGGGTCTTCTTTATGGAAGAGCCCCTATGTCCAGCTCCAGCCCCACTCCACAGCCCCTCTTGGTGTTCACTAGTCCCCATTCCAGCCCCACTCCACAGCCCCTCTTGGTGTTCCAGTCCCCATTCCAGCCCCACTCCACAGCCCTCTTGGTGTTCACTAGTCCCCATTCCAGCCCCACTCCACAGCTCCTCTTGGTGTTCACTAGTCCCCATTCCAGCCCCACTCCACAGCCCATCTTGGCGTTCACTAGTCCCCATTCCAGCTCCAGCCCCACTCCACAGCCCCTCTTGGTGTTCACTAGTCCCCATTCCAGCCCCACTCCACAGCCCATCTTGGCGTTCACTAGTCCCCATTCCAGCTCCAGCCCCACTCCACAGCCCCTCTTGGCGTTCACTAGTCCCCATTCCAGCCCCACTCCACAGCCCATCTTGGTGTTCACTAGTCCCCATTCCAGCCCCACTCCACAGCCCCTCTTGGCGTTCACTAGTCCCCATTCCAGCCCCACTCCACAGCTCCTCTTGGTGTTCACTAGTCCCCATTCCAGCCCCACTCCACAGCCCATCTTGGCGTTCACTAGTCCCCATTCCAGCTCCAGCCCTGCTTTCTGGCCCCTCCTCTAGCTACACTTGACCTTCAAAAGGCCTCACTCTAGAGCCTCGTTATGAGGTTTTACTGGGAGGTGTTTACTGCTTGACTGGGGGTTGACTCCCACACTGGGGGACTGGTCGTCCCACTCTGGCAAAGAGAATGGGCTTGGAAGCGGCCATGCTGAACTACAGAAAACCATAGAAAAGACAAGCCATAGGTCATAGATGAGGATTTGTGTTGGTTATGTGCCCATGAGGAACACTTTCTCTAATTGGCTTGTCCTGAAACACTCCTTGGGTTGTAGTGCAACTTTCAGTCGGTTCAATGGGGCTCCCGAGTGGCGCAGCGGTCTAAGGCACTGCATCTCAGTGCTAGAGGCGTCACTACAGACACCCAGACGTGATTGGGAGTCCCATAGGGCCGTGCACAATTGGCCCAGCATCGTCCGAGTTTGGCCGGGGTAGGCCGTCATTGTAAAATAATAATTTGTTCTTAACTGACTTGCCTAGTTAAATAAAAGTGAAATAAAAATACAAATGTTTTTCCAGTCTAGCATCTGTTTAGTTGTGATGTGAACCTTGACAGACATTACGTTTTGAAGCAAGGACAGGCACATGGTTGTTGGTATCACTCTGGCAATTTACAAGGAAATTGAAAATGACAACTTTTGGAAGTTAAAACCATGTCATGACAGATTGTGTATTATTCATGTTCACTCCAATCCAAATGATTGCGTGATTCTATCTTCATTTAATCGAGTTGAACTGCTATGTAAGCAGATTTGGGGATTGTCCTCAATTGAATCATCGACTGGAGTTCACGCAACCATGCTGCACCATAATAGCCTGGAATACAAACTGAATATCACTCTGTTTCACTATAATGAAACAACTAATGAAATGGAGCGATATTCAGTTTGAATACCAGACTAGCACCATGATGCCTTTTCACCTGTTTTCCTACTTGACCCATTCATCTGTGTGTCTGAAAGCTTCAGAATAAGTCTGGCTGGTTGAGTACGGTATCTCACGGACTCTTACAGTTTGTCACTGTAAGTGTGGATACCGTAGCCAGCTCCCAGACGTCAGCCAGACAAACATAACAAACCATTTTAGCGCTGACTTGCTTACTCTTACTGTACACATTATCCTACCATTATCATTCGTGTTGTTCTGGAGGGTTTCAGGCTATTTGGTTTTAACGAAGGATCTCTGCAGAATTCATTGGTGTTTTGATAATGGGAGGTTATGTTCAGTGTTCAGACTACTACTAACTCTATGAAGTGCAGTAGTTTATGTGTTGATCCTGTCTGTTCTGTTCTACGAGACTGTCTGGGAAAGCAGTAGTTTGTGTTGATCCTGTCTGTTCTGATCTAAGAGACTGCATGGGAAAGCAGTAGTTTGTGTTGATCCTGTCTGTTCTGATCTAAGAGACTGCATGGGAAAGCAGTAGTTTGTGTTGATCCTGTCTGTTCTGTTCTGGGAAAAGGGCCTGCCTGGGAAGGATGGACCACAAGGACAGCAGGATCCTGTCTGTTCTGTTCTAAGGGCCTGTGGTAAGTGCTGGACCACTCCCTTCTAAAGGCTTTTACAATGGTGTTTGTTCTTCACTGGATGACCTTTCCTTCTGGGAACAGGTCTCATCTCTCTCTCTCTCTCTCTCTCTCTCTCTCTCTCTCTCTCTCTCTCTCTCTCTCTCTCTCTCTCTCTCTCTATATATATATATATATATATATATATATATATATATATATATATATATATATATATATATATATATATACACACACAAATATTACGGTTCAATCATTCCAATCTTATCCATGCATGAAATGTGCATAAGTTGACTTAACATGTAGTTTATTATTTCATCATTTGTCTCTCTACCAGGGCAGTCCTGGAGCCCCGGGGCCCCTGGTGGAAGTGGCTCTCCTGGACCGCTGGGAGACCAGGGACCACCTGTAAGTAAACTACCTGATATTCAGACCATTGGTTGGTTGATTGACTCACCATCAGACCACCCAGGTCTGTTGAAAGAAGTTGATCAGGTTACGACAGGATTTGCATGGGCCAACGTTTCCCGTCCTCTACCTGTCAATGGTCCCATATTGAGGGACCTTCCATGGTCTTCCTACACAATGTCCAATGTACTGTACATCCCTGAAATGGAAGAATATTCAACATCTCCATCTGTTTATGGTCTTCAACATCTCCATCTGTTTATGGTGTCTTCAATATCTCCATCTGTTGTTTATGGTGTCTTCAACATCTCCATCTGTTTATGGTGTCTTCAACACCTCCATCTGTTTATGGTTTATGGTGTCTTCAACATCTCCATCTGTGTTTATGGTGTTTCCATGTTTATGGTGTCTTCAACATCTCCATCTGTTGTTTATGGTGTCTTCAACATCTCCATCTGTTTATGGTGTCTTCAACATCTCCATCTGTTGTTTATGGTGTGTTTATGGTGTCTTCATCTCCATCTGTTTACATCTCCATCTGTTGTTTATGGTGTCTTCAACATCTCCATCTGTTGTTTATGGTGTCTTCAACGTCTCCATCTGTTGTTTATGGTGTCTTCAACGTCTCCATCTGTTGTTTATGGTGTCTTCAACATCTCCATCTGTTGTTTATGGTGTCTTCAACATCTCCATCTGTTGTTTATGGTGTCTTCAACGTCTCCATCTGTTGTTTATGGTGTCTTCAACACCTCTGTCTATAATGTCTCCTCTGCCTCCCGGAGCAGAGCGGAGGACCAGAGAGAGAGATGAGCCAACTGTTGGTGTGATGATGGCCTGAGGCTGGTGACAGATAATACAGCTGAATTCAGCCACTTCAGCCCTGGGCTAAAAGACAAGCACCGTTTGGCTCTGGAGCACACCATAAATCACAGGCCTGGGGGACCGCAGAGAGAGCCAGAGAGAATATGTGTGTGTGTGTGTGGCTGACAAAAAGACCAAGGCTTTCATTGTTTCCCACACATCAAAACAGCAACAGCCTGATCCCAGCTAGATATCTGTCTCTACACATGAACATCATTAGCCTGTGACCAGCTAGATATCTGTCTCTACACATGAAGATCATTAGCCTGTGACCAGCTAGATATCTGGCTCCCACATGAAGATCACTACGTTCTGACCAGCTAGATATCTGTCTGTACACATGAAGATCATTAGCCTGTGACCAGCTAGATATCTGGCTCCCACATGAAGATCACTACGTTCTGACCAGCTAGATATCTGTCTGTACACATGAAGATCATTAGCCTGTGACCAGCTAGATATCTGGCTCCCACATGAAGATCACTACGTTCTGACCAGCTAGATATCTGTCTCTACACATGATGATCATTAGCCTGTGACCAGCTAGATATCTGTCTCTACACATGAAGATCACTACGTTCTGACCAGCTAGATATCTGTCTCTACACATGAAGATCACTACGTTCTGACCAGCTAGATATCTGTCTCTACACATGATGATCATTAGCCTCTGACCAGCTAGATATCTGTCTGTACACATGATGATCATTAGCCTGTGACCAGCTAGATATCTGTCTCTACACATGAAGATCACTACGTTCTGACCAGCTAGATATCTGTCTCTACACATGATGATCATTAGCCTG